>NC_134475.1:52514693-52621882 GCF_964194025.1 Convolutriloba macropyga | reverse complement strand
TGGAAAACCATTCAAAACGCATCAGAAAACTCGAAAAAAAAACAGCAGACACAGAAGTCGCACGTACACAAAACCCACTTTCGAGAAACTTCGTTCGACAAAAATTAATTATCAAAATGTGGGAACAACATAATACAGCTCCCCAATAAAAATCTTTGAATTGTTAAAAACATAGCCCACAGCTTGCCAGAGTAGCAGCGAAATACATTTGCGTGTGGTATGATAGAGATATAGATACAGATCAAAATGCCGCATGAGAACAGAAAACCACTAGCGAGAAAAAAATTTGGTTCAAACAAAAAACAAGGCCTAGAATGAACTATGAATGGATTGGGAAAACCATTTAGAAGATCCGATCCAAAAAATCGAAAAAACAGTAAAAACCAAAGTGAAATTTCCGCATGTGAACAAAAAACCACTAGCGAGAAAGCGAACTTTTGTTCAAACACCGTTTTCTCACTAAGGTTTAAAATTAGAGCGAAAAAATTTAACGCAGCAAAACCACTCGCTTTTTTGCTCCACTTCCTGTTTCGGCGTGACCAAAATCATCACTTCAATTTAACTTCAAAAATTATGGGATAATGTGTGAACAGACCTTAAAAAACCAGGCCAATACAATTCTTTGAATGGTAAAAACCAAAAGAATCCCAATAATAGCCCCAACTATTGCTTCGCTGCTGTTAAAAAACTGATCACCAAATTCAAAATTGAAAAATCAAAATTCATATAAAATTGGTTTTTTAAAAATTTGAAAGTACCCATTTGAACACCTTTCAACTCAATTCTATATTACTGTTGTCTTTACCTAACAACTTTAAAAGCAGATCATCATACATTTAAAAAGATTTGCGAGAACAAACAAATAAACATACCCGGCAGATTGCCGGAAAATAGCCGCCGTTGATTCCAATAAGCATGATTGGGATTGAAAGAAAAGATATCGAAAAAAAAAAAGATTTTTGTACAAAAACATTTTTTACGTCCGATTTGTTTTGATGGCATTTTTTAGTTGAACATAATGTACTGCTGTTTCTTAGAGAGAGGCTACAGGGGCTACTATCAATACCAATAAGCATTAGAGATGGTAACTAAGATTATAGGAACGACGTTCAAATAGCGGGCATCTAAAATTGGGCTTTATGGGTTTATCCCGTTTCTAACTAAACTGATGCTCAAAACTTTAGCAGAATGAGAGAAGAGAGAAACTAGCCTAGAGAAGTCAAAAAGATATCACGCAAAATGTTGAAAAAGCGGCAAAATGAGGTAAAGCGAAACATTTTTTATTCGACGAAGTAAAAAAAAAATAGGAGCGCTATAATAGCCGGCTGAGAAGATGAGGGCGGCTATTAAACATAACCGACTAACGTCGGGCGAATTGCTCTCAAACAACCCGCGAGCGGCTGGCTTCAGTAGCTAGTCACGGTTTAGTGAGGCTAGCTTTAGATGAATTGAAGGGGCGTAAGGTGAGCGCAGCGTGGACGCACCGCAGCGGGGGTGCAGAAATAGATTGGGGGCGTGGGATCAGTTTCTAACAACTGCCCTTCACACCCTAAGTATAATCACTGTTAACCACATCACTGTTAATCACATACTTGAAGACTAAGGGGCTGAAGTGCTCTAAGAGAACATTATGCAAACTGTGCGCTACCTCTTTATCCCGTTTCCGAAGACGAAACTTAAATGGGTCAGACGCCAAAATTGGCCAAGCCAAAGATAAACAGGCCAGGCCATTTCTACTATAACTCAGTGTTAATGAGGATCAGAGATGATGACATTACGCCACATAACAGCAGAAGTGCGGCATCAAAAAAGAGAAAGAGAGAGAGATAGAGATATAAAACGTGAACCAGAAAGAGAAGGAAAGAAACCCCAACCAACAGAGAAAAAGAGATAGGAATATTTTTCATGATGGGATTCGACTCTGCAACTTCTAGTTTTCTAGCCTTGTTAGTAAACAAATCATAAAGAAAAACTGAAAAGCAAAACTAAAAACAAAAGTTTTCAACTCCGCAGTAAAAAAATTCAAAACCAATTTTGTCTCGAAAGTTTTGGAAATAATTTAGTCTCGAAAAATTTTGTAAACAATAGCAAACTTTAACAAAATATTGCTAAAATTTAAGATATTAACATCTTAAGAACCATTTCATTGTCTCAAAAGACTATCAAAAATCCCTGTTTCAAGCCTGAAACAGTTTCACTGGCTCATAAAGATACATACACTTGGAACATGATAAAAAAATTTCAATACATTTCGAACACAATAAATTTTGAATTTTATCAAAAATTATTAAAACTAGAGTCATAAAAAATATTGATCACCATTCCTTTAACTCTAGAAACTATGCAGCAGCTTATTAACAAACCTTGGAGGAGGTCCCAGTGACTCTGGTGCCCGAAAAAGTACAAAGAACATGAAAATTGCAATAACTTTTAAAAAAATTGCTTAAAATCGTAATATCAAAATTTTGAAAAACATTCCATTACACCTATCAACTATGCGGCAACATTATCAAACCCTAGAGGAAGTTCCGTGGCTCTTGAGGCTAGAAAAACGTAAAAAGACACAAAATATCGAAAACTTAAAAAAATAGCAAGTTCTATAAAAATAAAAAATTTGTGATATTGAAAAGTTAGATTTAAATCCACGACCAAAAAAAATCCTTTTAACTTATTATCAAACCCTAACGGGTTCTGACCCCTGAGGCTCAAAAACCTGAAATATGAATATAAAAGAAAACTGAAAAAATGGCAAAAATTGTCAAAAAATGCTAAAATTCGTAATGTTAAAATCTTGCAAGACATTACAATAGATCTATAACTTATAAACTAACCTATTGTCAAACCCCAGAGGAGGCTCCTTGGCTCTTGAAAAAGGAAAAACAAAAAAACGGACAAAATATAGCAAAAAAACTGAAAAACAAGTTAAAAAGTTCAAAAACTATTCCATGGTCAATAAAAATTTGTCAGTAACTTATTATCAAAATCCTTAGGAGGTTTTCTGGCCCCTGGGTCCGGAAAAACCAGAATAAGAAAAAATGTCAAAAAATTAGAAAAAATTGCACGTTTTGTCAAAAAAAAACTAAAATTCGTGATGTTCAAATGTTGAAACCATTCCATTACCACTAGAAGATATGGAGTAACCTATTATGCAAACGTGGAGGAGGTTCTTTGACACCTAGGGCTAATGTAAAACGAAAATGTCAAAACATTTTCAAAAAGCTTGAGAAAAATTGTGCAAAATAGTATAAATTTGCGTGCTTTTAGCGAGCGGTTGTTTGTCAGTAGCTAGAAACGGGGGTGCACTGAGGCCCGATGGGGGGTAACAGCTCGGGGGGGGGGGGGCAATAGTGGGGGGCGGAGGCAATAGTGGAGCTGAAAGAGCGGAGGCAAGTGCTCTTTCAGCTGTTTCAGCTCAAACTGTTTTGGAGACATATACTTATGATGTGAAGGGCGGTTCTTAGAGGTTGACGACCCCTCCACTGTTGACTCCCCAGTCAACAGTGGAGGGGTCGTCAACCTCTAAGAACCGCCCTTCACATCATAAGTACATGTCTCCAAAACAGTTTGAGCTGAAACAGCTGAAAGAGCACTTAATGCCCACTGGGCGCTACCTGTTTATCCTGTTTTTGAGGACGAAAAGTCAAAAGCGTCAGACGAGAAATCGGTTAAGCGAAAAATCGCATAAAAAAGACCGACAGGACAAATATAATTGCTACAAATTTCGTTTGAGAGCAATTAAAAATTGTTGCTTCAAAGTAAGCAGACATTTAACAGACTAGGTTTACCCCAGAAAAGTAACAAAATATTAAAATCTACGAAAATGTGCGATCATATCTAAAAAAAACATAGCCAGAAGAATTCTGGAACCGACTCGAAGTCAGATATTCCGAAAGAATTGGCTTTTCGAATAGCTAAAATCTTGCAGAACGCCTCAATGCAGAAAACAACAGTCTGAAGTCAAAGAACAAAATTTGCCAAAAAACTTAACATAAAAAATAGGAAAAATCAGTTTATTTCGCATGTAGTACAAGTACAAATACAAAAAAAACCGTTGTTTCATGCAATGAAAACAAGTTCTCCAACCAAAAATATCAGCCAGGCATCAAACACATCTCTAATCTTGAAAACATTGAGTAAAAAAATATAAAATTGCATAGAAAGAAAACTTAAGAGCAAACGAAACTTGCATCCTTCGTAGTAAAAGTAGCAAAAATAGCCTACATGCATGAGGCTTATTTCAATTACCAAATAAATTCAACAAAACGATACAATGAGCTAAAAATAAAATACAAAAAATCAGCAAAAAAGTTGAAAAAGATGACTTTTCAATACTGAACGCCAGAAATTATTCAATTAAAAGTGAAAAGTAAATGAGGCTCCCAAAAGATATTCTATTAATCAAATCCAAAAAACAATGAAAAACTGATGAAAAGTAGACAAAAAATACCAACATTGGGCAAGCATGTGTACAATTCTATAAAACAAAAAACCTCGCGTTATAAAGAGGCATTCAATGATCAAAGGGAAAATGCCATATGAACTGAGTTCTGAAAAAAAATCCGCTTTAAGATCCAAAATTGAACCAATTAATTTAAAAAAGAACAAAAACTAATTAAACTGGGAAATATGTGCTCCTTTAAAAATTGAAACGCATTATTTTTCAGAAGTTCACATATTAATAGAGCTTCTAAAAAATGTTTTTTACAAAAAAGACAACTTATAACCGAAAAAACTGCGCCAATTGGACAAAAAACCGCTAAAAAGGTTGTCTATAAGGCATTCTGTCAAAAAACAATGTTCAAAGTCGAAAAGTCATTCAATGACGGCAACGCACGATCAAAAAACTTCTCTCGCTCCGAAAAAAAGTTCACGCGGCATCTAGTGAGCTTTTATAGTAATTAACTACCAAAGCTTTATTATTAATTAACTACAAAATACAAAAAACTAAGAAACTTCGACAAACACCGCGAAAATTGGATTGGTTTGCATACAATTTTATATTTACTGAGCTCTCAAGAGAGAGCTCAGTAAATATAATACAATTTTTTACTTACTGAGCTCTCAAGAAAAAGTCCGCTCGAAGCTCCGAAAAGGCAAAATGAATGGAAAAAAGCCAAAAATTGACAAAAAACTGAAGATGTGACAATTTTGCTCTCGAAAAGCGCCATTACGTGCGCAAAAACACTGTGGTCTCAATTTCAGATGGTTACATATGCAGCACCAATGAAAACATATGTCTTCAAAAAAACAATTTACAATAAAAAAATATTGGCCAAATGGACGAAAAAAAGATAAACCGACGAATGGAAGCATTTCTCTTGGACAGGCGAGGCAATTTAATTCAGGGGCTGTAGACAAGATAAATTTTTCTTTAAGGGTGCAAAAACAGTTTACCACGCCAGGATTCGAACCATTGACCTCCCGCTCACAAGCACTGCCCACTCGGCTATCAGGCCCTTGTTCTTGCTGTTAGAATCAATTTTATTTGAGCCAAAAAGTCAGAGAAGTGAGAAATAAAAGAATATTCTAGAAGAAAAGCGCAAAATGGTCAAGCAAAAAAATTTGCATAAAAGACCAACACGTTTACAATAATTGCTACGAACTTCGTTCAAGAGCAATTAAACGGCTAAAAACACATTTATAAACGCCATTCTCTCAAAACCAAATTTCAAATTCAAAACTCATTCACTCAACGCAGCGCATGATCAAATAACTTCTCTCGCTCAGAGAAAATTAGTTCGCATGGCAATTTAAATCACTATCGTTCAATATAATCACTAATCTAACCTGACCTAAAACATAGCCGGCAGATTGCCGGAAAATAGCCGAAATAGACGTTTGTGGCCTACCATGAATTGAAAGAAATAGATTAACAGATCGACCACCAGCTTCTTAATAGACCACTTGACTTTTTGGGTCAGATTCGGACTCTCATTTTTATGAGACACATTTGCTCTGCAAGGAAAAAGCCCTAATGTAGCTTTTTCAAAATTAACATTTGATATTAAAACTCGAGATTCTATTACTCAGGAATTAGGGCATATAAGTTTGGCACTACTTAGATGCACACTATTGACCTTTTATTAGTAAATTTTGAGTGAGGTAAGTCATGCAATTGACCTAAAAGCAGAAATGAGTCACGAACACAAATTTTAACTGCAAAGCAGTACAAGTCACTGAAGTCATTGAAAAAGTCAATTCCAAGAAGCCAGCGTAAGGCGAAACAAAAATCTGTTGGACGATTTTAAAAAATTAGGAGCGCAATAATAGTCGCCTGGAATTGCTGACGCGGCTATTAAAAAGAAACATTAAAAAATAACTAAGAAACTAATAGCCTAATGAAACTAGACATATAGAAAAAACCTTAAGAACACCAATACTCTTCGAGCGTCCCAATACAATTCAAATTCTTTGAATTGTAAGAAAACCCAAGAGCACCGCAAGATAACTCCGCTCAGCTCACAGCTTCACAGCTATGAAACTCACCGGAGTGTCACAATAGCTACGTTTGGCCGACAACTATATACAGTTTTAGATTTCATATTTCCAAATTATAGTAAAAAATCTCTCCATGCAAAAAGCGTGAAAACAGTCAGTCTTCAATACGCAAGCTTGACAAAGTACTTACAAGCCAGAGGTCCATAGAAATGGCCGTTTCCAGCTGAAGGAGTCGTGTCTTGGTGTGGTAGTCGAGGGTCTCCTCACTGGTCAGGTCGATAGTCACTGCCACTCCCTGGTACTTCTGCACTTGGGCCAAGTGGTATCTCAGCTGAAACAACATTCAACGTTTCACACACTTGGCGACCAGCCCGAAATAAAAAAAACTTTAAAACGTTAAAAAATAATACCTTAACAACCAGAAAAGTAACACCCCACTTGGAAAATCATCAAGTAGGCACAGTACCTACCTGACTTATTGATAAAAAGTTAATTTTTTCTCTTGCATGCAATCTAAGCTGCATTGATCGCGGCAAAAGCCTTTAACTGTCCCAAAAAGGCTGATACTGGTTCTAAAAGAACGATATTTACGATAATTCTGTAAGGATACGAATCCAAGGGCGATTAACCATAATAGTGATGAATCGGTCAAAAATAATATATGGATTTAAGAGTTTAATCCATATTTAAGTACGGTCAATAGCGTACCGGTCTACATAATATAACTTACATTGTCACAGAGCCTTCTGAACTCGGTTTTCCTGTCATACTCTTGGCAAAACTGGAATGCTTCCCTGGCAATGTCATGGTAGAGCCTTTCCAGTTTGTTGTGGTTCTTGAATACTTCCATGCAGTGCCGGTAGGACTCCCAAAGGAATCGCAGCCATGGCATTAAGTACGTACGATTGGTTCGATCTTGTGTGTCCTCACTCGAAACAGCGCTCATCAAAACGCTAAAACAGATCGCTAATCTACTGATTTGTTAGGTACCTTCATTTCATTGATGCTAAACAATATCCGATCTAAACCACTTGTCTCCTATCTTAAATAAGTCAACACTCTACAAGATTAAACTGGTGAATTCTTTCTTATTCTTAAAATTTAATATGCAAAATTTTCAAGTTTTCTCAGCGTACCATGACATAAAACAAAACTATACAGTAGAAAGATCGAGGAAATTTTTGGTAGACAATCACTCAGCATTTAACTGCCTATTGCCTTTTTCCCGTGGCTCTAAAAAAAGTTCTCTTCTATTCAATTCTGTGTCAACTATCAAACTTCTCTGAAATTATTTTCCTAGAGATTAATGAACTTTTTTAACAAAAAAAACGTTGTCCTAATTATGTTAGCTGGTAAAATTATCCATTATTGCACAGTTTAGTGACAAAATAACTCACATTAAAAACACGTGGGTGGCTTTTATTTTACAAAGAAAAGCCAAAAAAGCCACCAGCTTAAACAAATTTCAAAATCGATTTTCAACACAAAATTTTGTCTCAGCGTCTTAACACCCAGCAAATGAAAAGACAATGGAAACTTTTCGAACAAATCAAGAAATCAAAGGAAAGTTGTCAAAATCAGTCAATTTATTCAAACTTTAAAGAATTGTTTTAATTAATATTGATAGCGAATATTCAAAGATGAGGCAATATGCGTTAGAAAACATCAGAGAGAAAAATGAACGCCACTCAATCAATTCTGATTGGACATCGAAAAAACACAGGTGGCACAACGCAAGAAAATAGCTGCAATAGCTTCATTGACCTGCGTCCCAAAATATCTATGAAAAAAACTAAATACCTGGAAAAACACTGCAATTGGTTTACACTTATTTACTGTAAAGCTTATGTAAAAGTTCAAAAAATAACCGACTAACGTCGGGCGAATTGCTCTCAAGCGACCGACGAGCGGTTGGCCTCGTCAGTAGCTGGCCACGGTTTAGTGAGGCTAGCTTTAGCTTGATTCGACTCTGCAACTTTTAGTTTTCTAACATAGTTAGTAAAAAAAATCAAACAAAAAACTGATATTTTAGACTTGCAAAATATTGCAAAATTTAAAAGAAAACTTTCCAGATTTCGCAGTGAAAAAGATGTTAGAAATCAATTTTTGTCTCTGGAGTTCTGTCAAGTAAATCTTCTGCAAGACTTGAAAAGTATCATTGGCCAGTAATGATCGTTAAACTCAGAAAAGGACAAAAATACTCAAAACAATCGCAAATTTTAACAAAATCTTGCAAAAATTCAAGATATTAAAACTTTCAGAAGCATTTCATTGTCTCAAAAGACAAACCAGTAATCCCATTTCAATCTTCAAATAGTTTCACTAGCTCATAAAGATCCATAAACTTGGAACAATAATTTTCGGAAATTTGAAAAGGTCTATTTTTTGTCAAAAAATTGCTAAAGCTGGAATTATTAAAATATTGATAACCATTCCATTAAATCTGAAAAAAAAAAACATGCAAAATCTAATTACAAACCTTTAACAAACTGCTTAAATTCGTGATATTAAAACCATGAAAAACATTCCATTACATCAAGAACCTATGCAGTAACCTATTATCAAATCCTAAAGGAGGTTATGTGGCTCTGGAGGGTATAGAAACCCAAAATAAAGACAAAAATTATCAAAAAAAAATAAATGCAAGTTGTATCAAAAAATTGCTAACACTTGTGATATTTAAAAGTTGAACACTATTCCATGGCGAATGAAAATTTTTCAGCAACTTATCATTAAACCCTTAAGTAGGCTTTCTGGCCCCTGCGTCTGGAAAGACGTGAATAATGAAAAAAGTCAAACAAAATTCAAAAAAATTGCACGTTTTGCCAAAAAATGCTAAAACTCGTGATGTTAAAATGTTAAACCATTCCGCTGCCACTAGAAACTATGCAAAAACCGATTATCAAACCGTAGAAGAGGTTCCTTGACACCTAGTGCTGATAAAACTCGAAAAATGACAAAATTTTCAAAAAACTTGAAAAAAATTGTGAAAATTAGTATAAATTTGCGTGTTTTTAGCGAGCGGTTGTTCGTCAGTAGCTAGCTAGAGGGAAGGAGTGTGCACCGGGGTAATGATGGGGGTGGGGTGGGGCAACAGTGAGGTGGGGAGCATCAGCTTTGTGGGGGGTGAGGGCAACAGTGGGGGGGGGGGGGGGGTCAACAGTGGAGGTGTCTTCAACCTCTAAGAACCGCGTTTCACAATTCAAGCATAAGTTTCCAAAAACAGTTTGAGCTGAAAAGCTCTCAGATCAACTAATGCCCGCTGGGCGCTACCTGGTTATCTTGTTTTTGGGGACGAAAAGTTAGTTGGATCAGATGAAAAATCGGTCCAGCGAAAAATCGCATGAAAAAGACCGACAGGACTACTACAAACTTCGTTTGAGAGCAATTAATTACTTCAAGTAAAGAATCCCGATTTAACTTTAAGTCAACTTATTATTCTGAACCACTTAATGGGGGAGGAACTATATGCTCAAATGGGTTTTCTTTGTTCAGTCAAATTTAGCCAATCGATATATTCTCCGTATAGAGGGTTGTGAGTGGTATCAATAAAATCCCATCGAGAGTAGAAAATATAATTCAAAAGATTTTTTAATTTAATTTTTTCACCGAGCTTTCTAGGTCAATGTTTCCTTTTCACTTTTTCAGTATTACTACGCAATTTTTTGGCAATTTTGCTGGAATATATAAAATTGTTAAAGATGGTGTTCCTGATTTCTCTCTAATAAAAGAAAAGAGTTGTTGAACTGTTTGATCCAATTTTTTGGCTAAAATATTTGATATTTTAAATATCAGCTTTTTCTTCATCAAAAAGGGCAGAAAAAAATTTTTAATCAACTATGTTCAAATTTGCCGGATTAACACATCTTAAAATTGCTGACGCAAACTTTGTTAACTCTAAAGGGGGCTAGTCTCACTGCGTTTTCACTGGGTGTTCTTGGATTAAAAACTATGTCGGTTTATTGCGAATTTTACTCGATAATTATTCAAATGCATTTATTGTTGATAAATTTACGTATTCCCAATGAACGGATAGCAACAGAAAGGCTACTTTTGGTCTAATCGTTGTTTTTACAGTCCAAAACAGTTATCAGTCGCTGTCTTTTTTAAAAACACTTTAGCATTTTCCGACTTTGTTATGTTAACTACAGAACAAGACAATTCGAATAAAGGCGTACAGGCAAACCAATGACGGGTCCAATATGCTTCCCAAGGATATTCAAGGAAACATATCTAAATTTGAGTCGAAAGCAAATGGTTGTTCAAAAATTGTTAAAAACGGATCATTAAGCTTTGCCAATTTTTTCTTTTAATTGTAGCTTGTAGCTTACGGTCAATTTGAAGCTTACAGTCAGCAAAGTTCATATCGTCTTTATTGGGTTAAAATTGAATTTTAATTTCGGTTTATGTTTAAAGTAATGGCTTTCCAACTTTGATACTACGAGTTATCACAAAACTTTTGGTCAAATTACCATCCTTGAGCTTGTATTTCCTGTCTTCTCACACTATTGACAGATCATATACCACAATATTGGCGTACGAAAAGAAAACACGATTGCTCTTTCATCGAAAGCACGAACGTTTTTTCAGTGAATAGATTTGTTTTAATGGTCTTCGACACCGTCTTCTAGCAGATTTTTTCAATTTGTCATTATTTGTCGTTTTTTATGGTCGTATGAAAAAAATCTGGATAATTGTAGGTCTTAGCGGCTTCCTATTGATCAAAAATAAAGGAACCTACTCACTGATTTCAGCTTATAGCGAAAGTTTTTCATGACATTGAAATCAGATGCTTTAAAATAAAGACGTATTCTTTGACGTTTCAGTTCCTCTTACTTGTTAATTAGTCTCATTAATTGCAGGTCGAATTTCACATTATTGGGGAAAGAAACGAAATAATTGAACATATCTAACATTTTCGGTGCATTGCTTATTGTTTAACGGCTTCGACAACGGTTTTTCGCAAGCTTTTTTGCCTATATTTGTCGTTTTTTGCAAACGTATGACAGGTTATGAACATTTTTCGCGCAACGAAATGGATTCTGCCAACAATCAGTGACTACAAAGAGCGCTTAGTCTATCTGGAGGTGCCCCCAATTCCACTTTACCTTCAAATGCTGGACGTTCTCACACTGACTAAGATATGCAATGGAGCATACGATCTCTGTTGGGAGGACTTCATATCTCTGAAGGACGGACCCAGACGAGAAAATAGAAAAATTCCGAGCTGCAGAAAACCACGATTTGACTCATCCCACAACAAATTTTTTGCTCGCACAACTCGACTATTATCATTTCTTCCATCTATTGACATTACAAGACCTATTGGGCTGAAACCATCGTTACTTCGAATATTCTGGCAATACTTCACTGAAAACTTTAGCGAAAACAACCTTTGTTCATGGAGAATTGCTTGCAGATGCCAAAACTTTATTGGCTAAAAACTCAACTTTTAGTTCGGGACGAGATTCCCCTCAACGTGTTGTAAATTCAAATTATTATTATTATTATTATTGTTGACAGATCTCATGACAGGACTTGATTGGAAAAAAAATCAACTTATTGATTTCAATTGATAGCTAATTCTAAACATTACTTCGAAATTAATTGATTTCGTACTAGACAAATGCATTTGTAAATTTGCCTATTTTCTGTCTACTTGTTTCTCAGAGGTCACATATCACATTAGTGGTGTTCAAAGAAGGCGCAATTGTTTGAATCTTTTAGAATTGATTATTGATTGAAATACTTCGACACCGGTTAATTGCAATTTTTCATTTTTGTTTGTATTTGCCGTCCTTTTTGAAGACATATGACATATTTTGAACGAAAAGATTTTCATGGTTTTGTTGGAAGGAAAAAAAGAACCTCTGAACATTTCACTAATAGCTAATGTTTTTATGACTTTGAAATTATTTGTTAAAAAAACAAATGTTTTTATAACTTTGCTTTTTGTTCTTTTTTCACGTGTCTCAAAATTCAGATTATTCATTGTCTTCCCGTGGAGGTATGAAAAAATATAAACCCATTTCAAGATTTCAGTTGATCTCTTATAGTTTTCATTATTTGAAACTATTTGTTTTATATCCATAAATATAAAAGTAATTTTAAACTTTACTGTTTTTGATCATTTTGACTACCTGTTACCGAGTCTCATTAGGTACTTGCCCCAAAAAAATTTTTTCCGTTAAGGTTTAAACTGAAGCTACTTTAACTTTATCATTAAGTAATTTCTTTTTCAAAAAAATAGACATTCAATTTTGGATCTAAATAATGTTTGTTGTTATATGATTTTGTTGTCTTGTCTCAGTCTTAACAATGGCAGTTCGCATCGGCCCTCTAGCGTGGTATTATTTACCTTACTAAGTTATTTGAGTTGGAATCAAATTTCTTATTCCTATTCTAATTATTTTTGAAAATTTGGATTTTTAAATTTTTTTATCTCATTCGGCAGACAATTAAGCCAAAAATGTGGATGAGCTCGGTCGGAACATAGTGCGCAGCACACTACCAAGCCTCCTTGTTAAAGTGAGCAAAAATTAATTTGAGAGATAAGTCAGTTTGAGAGAGGTAAAAAGAGTTTGGCCAAAAAATAGAAGCAAATAAGAACCCCCGTCAACAAAAAAGAGATGATCTCACAAACGCAGTGCCAAAAAATGGCATAACAAATAACTGACTTAAAGATAGTGTAACGTCACTTGTAGTAACAAAAACTGACAACGATATTTCAGACATAACCCACTAAGGTCGGGCGAATTGCTCTCAAACGACTGGCGAATGGTATGATCTGTCAGTAGCTGCTGCGGTTTAGGGAGGCAAGCTTTAACTTAATTGAAGGGGACCTCAAGGGTGTGAACTGTGGGGGGTGAATCTCTCAGTTCACACCATGAATTTATATCTTTAAAACAGTTTCGTTGAACCGCATACTTAAAGCGTAAAGCTCTAAGAGAACTTAATGCCCTCCGGGCGTTACCTGTTTATCCCATCTTTAAGAACGAACAGTCAAAAGGGCTAAACAAAAAATTGGTCAAACGAAAAATCGCAACAAAACAGCACGCAAGACTTCAGAGCAATTAAAAACCTACAGAAGTGTAATGATAGCTCCAATCGGCAATCACAGCTTTTAATTGGAAAAAAGCCGAGAACGGTCAAAAAAATCAAGTTGAAATTTAGTTTTAAAAAAACCTCGTCAAAACCAAATTTGGGGGAAAAAATCAATCCTAAGCTTTCGCATGACCAACGTTGATGGGTTGGTTATGCATCGCTCAACGGCAAAAAAACCCTGAAAGAAGCACTTGAATTCAATTTGAAGTATAAAAACAATGCGTTATTTAAATTGAAAGTATGTTTAAAAGAAAAAAAATTTTTTGAACTGATAAAAATCAAAAGACAGTGGATGAAGTTAGTGATGATATATTACATAAAGCGGAAGTTCTTCCAAGCTCAGCCATAAAAAGTTGTGGAGGCCAATCTTTCGACTATACTATAAAAAAAATTCTGTACAACAATTTTCAAAGAAACTTTAGTCTCCCTAAATTTTCTGATTGCACCTGGTAAGGAGTTCCACTTCATGAAAATTTTGTAACAAACTTTTCCGTCTACCAGTGAAGAAAAAGCTACTGTAGTCAAGATGAGAAAGAACAATGGCATCTAATAAAGCTGTTACAGATTTTGTAGGGTGCTCATTCCTAATTGTTTTGATACCTACGGCCATCTTTAGTTTTTTCGCTTGCCTTTAAAAGTACCTCATATTAGGTTTGCAAAAACAAACTAAATCGGATTTGGTATCATTTAACATTAACTCATGTGACTTGAAAAATGAATTTGCTTTGACGAGAATTTGGTCTAGATAAATCTGAAGTTTCACTTGGATTGTTTGCCGAGAATAACAAACAACATATTGGACTCAAGTGCCGTTTCCATCAATTGTATGCATCCAATCATTGACATAGATATTAAATAGGAGTGGATCAAGCACTGTGACTTGTGAGACGCCACTTTTTACCACACTTTATTTGAGTAACATTGCATTTAGTGGGAAAACAATTGAACAAGGCTTTTGTAGTAGTTTTTGATATATTGAATGAAAAGCTTTTGAGAGATCTGATTGCAGCGTGAACTATCTCCTTGGAATCAATTACCTTCCTGACAAATTCTATTGAGTATATCAAAGTGTCATGATCTAAAACCAAATTGCAGTGGGTTCAGAATTTGTTCTCTCGATGTGCAGATATTTGAGCCATGTAAATGTTCTTTCAAATATTAAAAAAAAAACCATTTGTTACAGATATGGGCCGATAGTTTGTGACCTCCTGCAAATTATTTAGTTCATTAATCCTTCAGGTCATTTCAATGACACAAAGCCGTTTAATCGAAATATCAAAAAATACATGCAGTTTTCAGGGGCAAAACTTACGATTCAGGAGAATTAATACTGTCCAAATCATCAATGTCCAAAACGGTCTGGTGTGATTTCTCTTTTGCTTTTTCCGTGAATTCCTTAGCCATTTTCAAATAATCTCTCACAACATCGATGTGCAGATATTTGAGCCATGTAAATGTTCCTTCAAATATTAAAAAAAAACCATTTGTTACAGATATGGGCCGATAGTTTGTGACCTCCTGCAAATTATTTAGTTCATTAATCCTTCAGGTCATTTCAATGACACAAAGCCGTTTAATCGAAATATCAAAAAATACATGCAGTTTTCAGGGGCAAAACTTACGATTCAGGAGAATTAATACTGTCCAAATCATCAATGTCCAAAACGGTCTGGTGTGATTTCTCTTTTGCTTTTTCCGTGAATTCCTTAGCCATTTTCAAATAATCTCTCACAACATCCTCAAGTGATTTTATGTTTACACTTTGACAGAGTGCCTTGTACTGATACAACCCCTCTTTCGCCAGCTGCGATTTTTTCAAGCGCACACAAGCCTGAAGGTACAGCTGCATGATTGGTTCATGAATATCCTTTTGCCAAACGCGTGATACACGTTTTCCTTTGACAACTTCTGTGAGTAGTTCCAATGCTTCTTCATAGTTTTCAATCGCGAACAGCTCTGCAAAGAACTCAATTGTTATAGAAACTTCACGCAATCAATTTTAAATGTTTCTATTAATATTCTAACCTTGAGCCCTTTTAAGGGCATTTTGAGGTTTCGTATGGTTTTTGTACATGACCACACTGAAACAGAGAAAAAGATTCACAGACTTAAGAGGACAGTGATGCAGCAAATGGGCGGTTTTTTATGAAGGCCAAAACTAAGCCATTAAAAATTAATTGGAATCGTTTTAGAGTCCACACTTTTAATCAAAAGACATTGCAAATGGCTCTTTGTCAAGGTGATATTAAGCCACACGCAGGGTAGTTCGTTCGAACAAATGGAAGCACCTTTTTTTGAACATGTAAATTATTCTGATTATAACCCGCAGATTAAATATCCACATGTTGTCAAATATTAAATACATTAATCACAGTATCAGAATTATTATTATAATAATAATACTGTGGCTGTTCGTTCTCAGAAGTAAAAATACGATTTGAACATTCCTATTTGTCTGTTAACTCGTATTTTTTGTGCTGACCGAGCAAAAACATTTCGGATCTATTTAATTTCAACCCCCCCCCCCCCGTGTTTTTATGCCCCCCAGTTACAAATTATATGTTGTTATACAGCACGTTACTATGTAAAAAATTAGCACGTGCGCTTGGGGGCGTAAAAAATATAAGTATAAGCCCACTAAGCTGGGTGGGCCAAAACAGAATAGATCCAACATTTCTAAAAACAAGTTTTACTGTTTAAGTTTTTACCAAGAGGTCAATTTGTTCCATTTTTGAAAGCTTTCAGGATCAAAGATTTGTTAAACTCCCCTTCGTTTTCTTTTTTATAATAATTTGCTTTTTCTCTTGTTCTCTCCAGCTTTTAGACGACTAGAAAACATTTTTAAATTTTCGCATGTTCTCGAGTGTCATCTGTTCGATGTTTCGTTAATCTAACTTTCGAAATAAACAATTCGGAAAACCCCCACAAGAAGGATACTTAAGGTTAGGGCAAAATTCAGAAACATAACCGATTAACGTTTGTTTCTAACTGACTAACCGACTAATTTCTCTCAAACGACCGGCGAGCGCTTGGCTTCGTCAGTAGCTAGATACGGTTCAGTGAGGCGAGCTTTAGCTTAATTGAAGGGAAGTGAGGCAAGCGCAGCGGGCGGCAGGTGCACCGGGGCGCTGATGGGGGAGGAGGCAACAGTGGGTGGGGAGAGGGGGCTACAGTAGGAGGGGGTCTCTGCCTGTACGGGGCCCTTACGGCCTGAACGATCCCGTTTTTGACCGCGAAAACTCAAATCGGAGAGAGAGAGAGAGCGAATTTAATTATCCTAGAAATACAAAAATATTGATAGAAA
The DNA here is from genome assembly GCF_964194025.1 of Convolutriloba macropyga. Taxonomy (NCBI): domain Eukaryota; kingdom Metazoa; phylum Xenacoelomorpha; order Acoela; family Convolutidae; genus Convolutriloba; species Convolutriloba macropyga. The sequence goes on along the minus strand of NC_134475.1, from coordinate 52,605,036 downwards.
ATAGGAAAGTTGGGTCTTTCCCATTATAGCCCCCCATGAAAACATAGCCCCCCCCCCATTATGGTATATTTACCATGATTGGGGGGGGGGGAGCTATAGGTTATCTGACCACTAAGCTGGGGGGGGGGGCTATAATGGGAAAGACCCGGAAAGTTTTAAAGAAATTTTAATTGATAAATTAGTTTCTTCTGCCTCATTTAATTTGTCAATAGGTTAAAAACTGAGCCTACGAAAAGGCCAACAGTGTAATTTCTCAAAAGTTTTCCGTGTTCTAGCCATTTAAATGGAATGATTAATACAGATTTATTTAGATCGTGAATATTATATCTGCAATCTCGCTTAACCACAATAAAAATAGCCATACTCAAGCAGGAAGCTATTTTTGGGAGAGAGACATCAGTTCCCGCATTCTTATTTAACAAACATGAAACATTGGCTCAAATAAGCCATAAATGTAAAAGAAGCCATAAGTGTCGTCTGAGCAAGAAGAACGCCTGGGCGGTTTTTTGCACGATCTGATAAACAACACAATCTCAATTCACCATTCAAATCACTACCGACCCAGCAGCGTGCCAGAGTTGATAGCGCGTCAGTGCTGTTGTTTACTGTCGACAGAATGGCACAAACAACATTCTTCAGGAGCTGCCAAAGTCTAAAATACTGGTGCTCAGCGTACAGGATTATGTTTCAAAAGGAAAAAGGGAAACAGTCCGAAAACATTTGTGAGTTGCTCCAGAAAAAGGCCCTGCAGACAGTGCTACGCCACCAATCCTATATAAGATGGCTGCTCAAGAACTGGAAGGGCAGTAAACTCGGCAGAAAACACAGGAAAGCTGGAGCTAAGGCAGAGCAGTTGCAGCAGACACAAGCCAAAGAGGAGCTCATTAACAATCGAGTTTGATGGACCCTGTTTTTGAATTTTTTAAGAGAAAGTGGTTGCTGCCAAAGAACTGTCTCAGTTTTAGTTTTAAAAGCTAACAACTAAAAATTTCAGTTTAATTATTTGAGAACCCGGAGTTTTTAAAACAAAATATTTACTATGAAATCCCTCCGGCTTTTTCGAAGTTTTCCGCTTGTAAAAATGAATTTTTTGCTGACCTTGCGGTCAAGAAATCAGTCCACAATGTTTGAAAATGATCCAAATGGGAAACTTGATAAGCTGTCAGAGAGACGGGACACTCCACTGCGGAACGGCTCAGATAGTTTTTTTTGTAACAATGGATGCTCGTGGTTTTCCAAAGATTGTAATTGGTGTCCTATTGTTTGAACCCAAACAACTTGTGAGACAATTTCAATGACGTATACTTCCTCGCAGACGTTCACAAACCCTTACGTGAAGTGAGCGAGAACAACACTGTGGCTAAGATTTGTGAAATTAAAGCCTCCGCAAAATTCCATTCTAAAATGTGCACAAAAAAAGAAAAAAAATGTACAGGTTATTTAAAGGCCAGATATGCCTGCAGTACTGCTTGAAAAAAACTCTGGATTATGATTAATGAAGAATCCAAATGAAAAAACCTTAATGATCTGCTAATCACTGATTGCTTCAAAAAACTTGACTGAGAAAAAGATGAAACTTTGAAGAAAACAGAAAATCAGTTAAATAACGACATGCCACAATTGATGAAACATCAATTAGGATAAATCAGCTACAAAATTTTCCAGAGATCAAGACCAACTGGTTCAGGACTATTCAGGTAATTTGCAGCAAAGGTACACACAAAAATACATTTCTCCAACATTCTCTTTCGATATATGGTATCAATGAAAAAATTTGTACAAATTTTTGGTACCGATTTTTAAAACACATGATGCTAGAAAAGTTTTGTAGTCCTTTTTTAAAAGCAATAATAAGAAAATTGTATCCGTTGAGGTAAGAGGTATTTTTATCAATCAGCCGGATAGAGGTGTTACATGAATTGCACTAAAACATTTAATGAAATCCCCCGCTTCCAGGTGTCAAAACTTCCGCAATTAAAATTGTATTAATTTGTACAGTTGTAAGTCTTCATATAAGAAGCAATAGAATTTTGTATGTGTAATCAGATAGTCGAGCTATGAATGCATCACTCGCTGTAATACCAGCAAACGTGTGCAATAATTTTTTTGAGGCATCAGTGTAGAAACCGGAGCTCAATAAAAATCTCTCTAAAATGGCATCTGCACAGACTGAAATCTAAAATTTGTTTTCCCAGCCAAAGAACAGCAACAAAATGAGAGTTAAGCGAAAACGGGTTTTTTGAAACAAGCTAAAAAAAGAAAATGCGAATATGCTAGAATGCTAGAAATTGATTGAATTCGCACATAACGAAGCAATCAGCACACACCAGAAGACGATGAGGGGAAAAGTGGATGATACTATTTGCAACGACAAGACAACTAATGATTAAAAGGAAGAGGAATCAAAATTTTTATATTCGATTAGCAGAAACTTCCAATTTACCTTAGAGAAAACAACAACAACAAGGAAAATTTGGGGTTTCTTGTCATCAAATTAATCGTGAGTAACAATAATAAAATTATCTACCATTGATATCAAGCAACAACTGACACGGGAATAATTTTTTTGCGGCCTTTCAGAGCTTCAACGTAAGAAAAACGAAGCCCAAGGGACAATACAGAGGGTTTTTAGCGCAACGACTAGTTGTTTGGCCTTCAATCAGGCTCTTAAAAAAAGACCTGTACGATCAAAAATCAGTATCCACGTATATAGTCTTCAGTAATTGTGGACAAAATGGGAAACTTGATAAGCTGTCAGAGAGACAGGACACGGCACTGTGGAGCAACTCAGATAGTTTTGTTGTAGCAATGGATGCTTGCGACCTTCCAAATATTGAAATTGCACAGGCCACATTATTTAAAAGTAAAATTAGGTTGATTTGAATGACTAGCTTTAAAACAATTTGTACACATAGACAACAACAATCGTGAGACAGTTTCAATTCAGCTTCAAATAAAAAACTTGGTTCTAAATTAATATGGTGTTAATGGATAACAATTGTGTCGTATTATCGTTTAATGTGAGTTGATTCTTTTTTCAGTATTTGTCTTCTTCTAAGTTCTTAATGAATTGTGTTCATTACTTTCATGTTTGCTTTAAAGTTTTCCAGAAAACTGTTGACATTTAACAGAAAAAAAATCAATTTTTTTTAAATGATCGATAGAGTAAAAGTGTTTCAAAGACTTTTGAAATCATTGATGTGATGTAAGGAGAATGGTGAAACTGAAAAACCTCCTTTTGCAAATTGGCATGATTTGTGCATCCCTCTAAACTGATTGGAAATTTTTTATCAGAAAAACACTATTGGAAAAAAACCTGCGGATGTTTTAAGATAGAGTATTTACCAGATTTCAATGAACAAGCATTGATGTATCTCAGGTCTGGTGCTTTGTTGATGTGTTGTTTTTCATTAACTTTATATATTTTACTCAAATCAAAGAGTCCGAAATTGAACGTTTCAAGAAAAACTTTGATTTTTGCTTAAACGTTCAATGGTTAGTACTGCCTCATGTAGATGTACATTTGGCTGTGTGAAATAATAACTCTGTGAAACGATTTAAAATTTTTACTTTATATTATTTCATGTTTTAGTTTTTTGATTATTTGCCCTAATTTCATTTTAAGCTGACGATGAACGTAAAGTTTTTAAATGAGATTTTATTTTTTATTGATAAATCCATATCTTCTGCAAAAACAGGAAAGGACATATTGCTCGAAAAATCCATTCCTAAAGGATACAAAGAATAAATTGCATTGGCCACGTTATTAAATAAAAAATAGGTTGATTTGATTGACTAGATTTGAAACAATTTGTACACATCGACAACAACAATAGTGGGATGGTTTCAATTTGGTTTCAAATAACATGCTGGATTTGAATTAACATGGTGTTAAAGGATAACAACTGTGTTGTATTGGCGATTCAGATAAGTTGTTTCTATGTTCGGTATTGTCTGTTCTTTCTAATGTTTCTGTGTTCTTATTGAAATGTTTTCATTACTTTCATTTTGCTTTGAAATTTTTCAGAAAAAATTGTTGATGTTTAACAGAAAAAAATTCAATTTGTTTTACTAATTGATAGAGTAAAAGTACTTCAAGGACTTTTGCAATTTTTGATGTGATGTATAGAGAACGGGAAAACTGAAAAAGCTCATTTTGCAAATTGGCGTGGGGTGTGAATCCCTCTAAACTATTTGGAAATTTCTCTCAAGAAAACAATTATTAGAAAAAAACCTGCGGATTTGTTAAGATGGCGTATTTACCAGATTTCAACGAACAACCTTTGATTTATCTCAAGTCTGGTGCTTTGTTGTTGTGCTGGTTTTTTTTGTGTTTGCACTTTTTGTGTTTCAAACTTTTACAGGAATTCGTTTGAATATTGGCTCTGTACCTTTTCTGTTTTTTACCTAAAAGGTTGCGATGCTTCTTAATTATGGCAATCGAATCAGCACTTTGCGTCAATTTGTTTTCATTAGAATGTCCATGTTTCTTGGCAACTGACTTCTAATCGCTTTCACTCTTCGTTTATTCTAAGGACTCATGTTGTTCTTGAAATCTAATTTTGTTTCTGTAGATGCTTGTTTCTCAAGACTTGTCAATGAATACTGTATTAAAATCTGCACACATCTTTTTGCAGTAATTTGCTGGTAAAATATTTTCTTTTCTCTAGGAGCTATATCTCTATTAAAGATTTCGTCAGGGAAATTAATTATATCTTGTCAAATAAAATAGTTTTAATTATTTTCTTAAATGAAAAAATTTCACCTTGGATAAAATTTAGATTATGATCAATTTCTAAAAGAGTTAAACAAATTTTTCAAGAAATTATGTGCCTATGATCGAAAAACAGTGTTCAGTCAAAGTTCTTTTTCTGTTGGACATACATAAACAAAAATTAATATTTGAAACTGTAAGCCTCGTCCTGACAAAAAATTACTGAATAATAATTTGCCCATTTATGCTCAACATGTCAATACTACATTCTTCAAATTCGAGATTATCATTTGTAGATGAGAACACCTTGAAAACCTCAGCGCCTAACTTGATGGAAGAAAATCCAATGTATTGTGAAAAATAGAAAACATGAATGAGAAAACTTTCTGCTAAAGGGTTGCTGACTTTCAGTCACAACGTCACAACGATCCTCTGATCAACTATCGGCGTTTGAAATCCAGATTCCTACAGCCCACTAGTTGTTACCGAGTGACAAGACCAATTTTTAAGCAAATATTTTACTTGGCACTAAGTCTTATGTTCAAGTGTTAATCATGGCTAATCCAAATTTCAGTTATTTTAAAAATAGTTTTTGATTGGAGCTGCTAAAACAAATTTGATTAATCTTGATATTCATTTGGAATGCACATTTGGTTGAAAATGGACAAAATGGGAAACTTGATAAACTGCCAGAGAGACAGGACACACCACTGCAGAATGGCTCAGATAGTTGTTGTGCTGGTTGACAATAACGTTATATATTTCACTCAATTCAAAAGAGCCAAAATTGAACGTTTTAAAATATTGTTTTTCGCATAAACGTTCAATGGTTAGTACTTCACCCTGTAGATGCTCATTTGGCTAAAAACTTTGTGAAACGCGTTAAAAACTTTAGTAAAATTTTTTTTTGTATTTCATTTTCTATTATTTCCCCAAATTTCAGAGATATTTGTACTGCGGCTTTCTTTTCATATTTCCTATTATTAATGTTTTTGCGGTTTTTGTGTTTCAAACTTTTACAGGAATTCGTTTGAATATTGGCTCTGTACCTTTTCTGTTTTTTACCTAAAAGGTTGCGATACTTCTTAATTATGGCAATCGAATCAGCACTTTGCGTCAATTTGTTTTCATTAGAATGTCCATGTTTCTTGGCCACTGACTTCTAATCGCTTTCACTTTTCGTTTATTCTAAGGACTCATGTTGCTCTTGAAATCTAATTTCGTTTTTGTAGATGCTTGCTTCTCAAGACTTGTCAATGAAGGCTGTATTAAAATCTGCACACATCTATTTGCAGTAATTTGCTGGTAAAATATTTTCTTTTCTCTAGGAGCTATATCTCTATTAATTATTTCATCAGTAAATTTAATTATATCTTGCCAAATAAAATAGTTTTATTTATTTTCTTCAATGAAAAAATTTCACCTTGGATAAAATTTAGATTATGACAAATTTCTAAAAGAGGTAAACAAATTTTTCAAGAAATTATGTGCCTATAATTGAAAAACAGTGTTCAGTCAAAGTTCTCTTTCTGTCGGACATATATAAACAAAAAATAATATTAGAAACTGTAAGCCTTGTTCTGACAAAAAGTTATTGAATAATAGCTTGCCCATTTATGCTCAACATGTCAATACTACATTCTTCGATTTCGAGATTACTATCTGTAGATGAGAACGCCTTAGTTGGAAACCTCAGCGCCTAACCTGACGGAAAAAAATCCGATGTATTGTGAAAAATAGAAAACATGAATGAAAAACTTTCTGCTAAAGGGCTGCTGACTTACAGTCACAACGTCACAACGATCCTCTGATCAACTATCTGCGTTTGAAATCCAGATTCCTACAGCCCACTAGTTGTTACCGAGTGACAAGACCAATTTTTAAGCAAATATTTTACTTGGCACTAAGTCTTATGTTCAAGTGTTAATCATGGCTAATCCAAACTTCAGTTATTTTAAAAATAGTTTTGAATGGAGCTGCTAAAGCAAATTTGATAAATCTTGATATTCATTTGGAATGCACATTTGGTTGAAAATGGACAAAATGGAAACTTGATAAACTGTCAGAGAGACAGGACACACCACTGCGGAATGGCTCAGATGTTTCTGTTGTAGAAATGGATGCTTGTGACCTTCCAAAGATTGTAATTCGTGTCCTTTTGTTTGGACCCAAACAATTTTTCGGACACAAGCTCACTGAGGTATACTTCTCACAGACATTGATAAACCTACACGTGAATTGAGCAAGAACATCACAGAGGCTAAGAAGTGTTGTGAAATTGAAGACTCTGCAAAATTTCATACTGAAATGTGCTCAAAAGTGAAAAAAATGTACAGGTTATTTAAAGGCGCAATTTGCTTGCAGTACTGCTTGACGAAATCTGTGGATTTTGCATAATGAAAAACGCAAAAGAGAAGATTTTAATGATCTGCTAATCACTGATTGGTTCGAAAAACTGGACTCAGCAAAAAATGAAATTTTGATGAAAACGAAAAATTGGTTTAATAACAACCTGCAACAATTGATGAAACAACAATTACAAAAAATTAGCAACAAAATTTGCCAGAGATCGAGATCAACTGTATCAGGACTATTCAGGTTCTATGCAGCAAAAGTACACAAAAACATACTTTTCTCCAACATTCTTTTTCAATACCTGCTGTCAATTAAAAAATTTGTACAATTTTTTGTATCGTTTTTTAAAACACACGATGCTAGAAAAGCTTGGTAGCCATTTTTTCTAGGTGATAACAAGCAAACTGTATCCGTTGATGTTAGAAGTATTTATATTAATCAGCCGGATAGAGGTGTTACGTGAATTGTACTAAAACATTTACTGAAATTCCCCGGTTCCAGGGGCCACAAATTACGCAACTATAAGTGTAAAAACTTTACAGATTTAAATGTTAATTTAAAAAACAATGGAATCTTGTATATGTAATGAGATGGTCTAGCTATGAGCGCATAGCTACTTGCTGTAATACCAGCAAACGTGTGCATTAAACTATTTGGGGCAACACTGCAGAAACCGGAGCTCAATAAAAATTTTTGCAAAACGGCATTCGCAAAGACTGAAATCTGAAATTTATATTCCAAGCCAAAGAAGAGCAATAGAATGAGAGTTAAGCAAAAGCGGGTTTTATGTAACCTCCCAAAGAAACAAAAGAATTTGCAAATATGCAAGAAATTGTTTTAAATTGTATGTAATGAAGCAATCAACACAAACCAGAGGACGTTGAGGGGAAATGTGGATAATACTATTAGCAAGGACGAGATAACTAATGATTACAAGGAAGAGGAATTATAATTTTTTCTCGATTAGCAGAAACCTTCAATTTACCTTAGAGAAAACAACAACGACAAGGAAATTTTGGGGTTTCTTGTCATCAAGTTAAGCGTGAGCAACAATAATAAAATTATCTACCTGTGATATCAAGAAACAACTGACAGTGGATCAACTTTCTTGCGGCTTTTCAGAGCTTCAACATAAGAAAAACGAAGCCCAAGGGACAATACAGAGGGTTTTTAGCGCAATAACCAGTTGTTTGGCCTTTAGTCAGGCTCTTAAAAAAAGACATGTTGTATCAAAAATAGGTAACCACGTATAACAACTTCAATAATTGTGAACTGAAGTTTATGAAAGATAACAGTTTACAGTCAAACTCAATTGAACAAAAACAAAAAGAGCATCAAAAAGCAGACCACATGTTATAAAAAACCAACAAGTAACTGCAATAGAGAGACAAATAACAAATATAAAAAAATTTTCAGTCACATGAAAAAAGTTATTTGACATTCAAATTGTATTCACAACACAAAAATTAAGACCATGTCCCGACTATGTGAACAACTTTTTGATAAAATTTTGAAATCTGACGCGATAACTGAAAAAAAATGATGTGGATGCGGATTGATCTATGTTGAGCATTCAAACCACCATGTTGCCACTAGGGTATCAAAAGAAAGATTTGCAGTGGATCCACACATTGCTGAAAGTTGTGGCGCTATAAGTAGCATTGAACTGAAAATTCAAGATAACTGTCGCACAGTGGAAAAGCTCATGACCTTCGAAGCTTTATACATCGACAAGTTGAAGCAAGGGCTAAAAACATGCGGTAGTGGGAATTGGTTGTGGGAACTCACACAAAAATGTCAGCTCAAAAAAAATTTTTGATTAAAATTTAGGGCGGAAAAGATTTTGTTCGTGGCGAAAACCATTATCCAAAACCCCAGAGGAGGGATGTTACAGATAAGGACAAAAATTCAGAATTATCCAAGAAATACAATGACTTAGCAAAACTAATAATAATTCAGAGTAAAAAAATTGAAAGAAGTTCATAATAGTTGTATATGTGAAGTTGACAATATGCGTATTATTGTAAATTTGTAAAAAATATTGAAAACATTTACTCTGAATGATTCCTAGAACTGTCTGAAATGTTGTCTAAGACAAAGATAGATTCTTGTTCAATTTAATTTTTTAAAATTTTGAAACCGTTGCAAGCTCTCGATGAGCGTAAAGTTCGAAAACGTAAGTTTTTGAAACGAGAACTAGTTTTTTATTGAGAAATCCATTTCTTCTGCAAAGACAGGAGAGGACAATTCACTCAAAGAATCCATTCCTAAAGGATACAAAAAAAGAAATTGCACAGGCCACATTATTTAAAAGTATAATTAGGTTGATTTGAATGACTAGCTTTAAAACAATTTGTACACATAGACAACAACAATCGTGAGACGGTTTCAATTCATCTTCAAATAAAAAAAGATGGTTCTAAATTAATATGGTATTAAAGGATAACAACTGTGTCGTAAGAACACGAGGTATGGATGTTTCAGACTTTTACATTAATTCGTTTGAGTATTGGCTCTGTACTTTTTCTTTTTTTCTATTTAGGTGGTTACAATACTTCTTAATTGCAGCAATCGAATCAGCACTTTGCATCAATTTATTTTCATTAAAATGCCGATGTTTCTTTGCAACCGACTTCTAATCGCTTTCACTCTTCGTATATTTTAAGTACTCATCTAATTTCATTTCTTTTCTGTCGATGCTTATTTCTCAAGATTTGTCAATGAAGACTCTATTAAAATCTGCACACTTCTAAATGTAGTGCTGGTAAAATATTCCTTTTTCTGTAGGAGCTAGATCTCTATTAAAGATTTCATCAGCATATTTGTTTATATCTTGCCAAAATAAATAGTTTTATTTATTTTGTTCAATTAAAAACATTTACTATAGAAAAAATTAGATTTTGATCCGTTTCTAAAAGAGGTAAACAAAATCTTCAAGAAATTGTGTGCCTATAATCGAAAATCTGTGCTCAATCAAAGTTCTTTTTTTGTCGGACATACAAAAATAAAAATTAAAATTAGAAACTGTAAGCCTCGTCCTGACGAAAAATTATTGAATAATAATTTGCCCATTTATGCTCAACATGTCAATACTACGTTTTTCAAATTCGAGATTACTCTCTTTAGATGAGAAAACCTTGGAAATTTCAGCGCCTAACTTGAGGGAAAAAATCCAAGGTTTTGTGATCAATAGAAAACATTAATGAGTAAAGTTTCTGCTAAGGGCTTGCTGACTTCAAGTCACAACTTCAAATATATCCTCTGATCAGTTAACTGCGTTCGAAATCCAGATTTCTACAGCCCCCTGATTGTCACAGTCTGACATGAGCAGCTTTCAAGCAAAAATTTTACTCAGCACTACGACTTATGTTTAAGCTTTAATCATGGCTAATCCAAACTTCAGTTACTTTAAAAATAGTTTTTGAGTGGAGCTGCTAAAGCAAATTTAATTTATCTTGATGCTAATTTGGAATGCAGCGAGCACTATACTGCAGAAAATTATTACTGTTTTGGGCGTCAAATAGCGTCAAAACTTTCTAAGCAGAAAAATTTGAGGCACCTCACTCGTGCAAATTTTTAGTATTAGTTTTAAATCGTTAAGACTAAACCGTCAAGCTTCCCTGGCACAAATTTTCACCTCAAGCGCAATTTCAAACTTATACGTTTCTATATCCTCGACATCTCCTATCTTAGTGAGTGTATCCTTTCGGCTTTTTCGAAGTTTTGCGCTTGTAAAAACAATTTTTTTTCTGAGTTTGTGGTCCAGAGCTTTGATTACGTCAGCTGAAGTTCAAAGGCCTTAAGTTTTAAAAGATACAATATGAAACAGATAGGAGTAGTGTTAGGGAGAACTAATGCTATCCGTTGTTAGCAACATTAGGCGAGGAAAAAATCAGTTCACATTGGTTAAAAATGGACAAAATGGAAACTTGATAAGCTGTCAGAGAGACAGGACACACAACTGCGGAACGGCTCAGATAGTTTTGTTGTAAAAATGGGCGCTTGTGACCATTCAAAGATTGTAATTGGTGTCCTATTGTTTGGAACAAAACAATTTTTGAGACGCAAGTTCACTGAGGTATACTTCCTTGCAGACGTTTACAAATCTACACGTGAATTGAGCAAAAACAACACAGAGGCTAAGAAGAGTTGTGAAATTGAAGCCTCCGCAAAATATTAAGCTTAAATGTGGGCAAAAGTGTAAAAATGTAGAGGTTATTTAAAGGCCAGATTTGCTTGCAGTACTGCTCGACAAACACTATGGATAATACAAAATGAAGAACGCAAAAGAGAAAATCTTAATGATCTGCTAATCACTGATTGGTTCGACTTAGCAAAAGATGAAACTTTGACAAAAACCAAAAATTGGTTTAAAATCAACCAGCCACAATTGATGAAACATCAATTAGGAAAAATCAGCTACAAAATGTGTCAGAGATCAAGATCAACTGGTTCAGGACTATTCAGGTACTATGCTTCAAAAGTACACAAAAACATAATTTTCTCCAACAGTTTCTTTCCATACCTTGTTTCAAGGAAAAAATTTGTAAAAACTTTCGGTATCGTTTTTTAAAACACATGATGCTAGAAAAGTTTTGTAATTCTTTTTTCTAGGTGATATCAAGCTCGTTTAACAGAAAAAAAATTTTCAAGTTTTTTTAATAATCGATACAGTGAAAATACCTCAATGACTTTTGCCAATACTGATGGGATGTATAGAAAAAGGTAAAACTGAAAAACCTTCTTTTGCAAATTATGCATCCCTCTAAACTGTTTAGAAATGTCTCTCAAGAAAACCAGCATTAGAAAAAAAACCTGCGGATGTAATAAGGAAGCGTAATTACCGGATTTCAATGAACAAGCAATGATGTATCTCAGGTCTGGTGCTTTGTTGATGTGTTGGTTGTCATTAAGTTTTATTTTTTTTTCGAATCAAATTGTCCGTAATTGAACGTTTCAAATTCTGTTTTTCGCTGAAACGTTCATGGTTAGTACTTCCCAGGATGAGATAACTAATGATTACAAGGAAGAGGAATTATAATTTTTTTCTTGATTAGCAGAAACTTTCAATTTACCTTAGAGAAAACAACAACGACAAGGAAATTTTGGGGTTTCTTGTCATCAAGTTAAGCGTGAGCAACAATAAAAAAAATAATCTACCTGTGATATCAAGAAACAACTGACAGGGGAGTAATTTTTTTGCGGCTATTCAGAGCTTCAACGTAAGAAAAACGAAGCCCAAGGGACAATACAGAGGGTTTTTAGCGCAACAACTAGTTGTTTGGCCTTTAATCAGGGTCTTAAAAAAAGACCTGTTGGATCAAAAATTAGTATCCATGTATATAGACTTCAGTAATTGTGAACCAAAGTTAAATAAAGATAACAATTGACAGTAAAGCTCAATTGAACACAAACAAGTAGAGCATCAAAAAACAGACCTTATGTTATAAAAAGCAACATGTTTCTTCAGTAGAGAGACAAATAACAAAAATAAAAAAATTTCAGTCACATGAAAAAAACTATCTGACACTCAAAATGTATTCACAACGCAAAAATTAAGATCATGTCCCCACCATGTGAAAATTTTTTGTTAAAAACATGAAATATGACATGGTAACTGAAAAAAACGAATTGGATGCGGATTCATCTAAGTTTGGCATACAAGGCACCATGTTGCCACTAGGATTTGGCATGAGCAGTTTTTAAGCAAAAATTTTACTCAGCACTATGACTTATGTTTAAGCTTTAATCATGGCTAATCCAAACTTCAGTTACTTTAAAAATAGTTTTTGAGTGGAGCTGCTAAAGCAAATTTAATTTATCTTGATGCTAATTTGGAATGCAGCGAGCACTATACTGCAGAAAATTATTACTGTTTTGAGCGTCAAATAGCGTCAAAACTTTCTAAGCAGAAAAATTTGAGGCACCTCTCTCGTGCAAATTTTTAGTATTAGTTTTAAATCGTTAAGACTAAACCGTCAAGCTTCCCTGGCACAAATTTTCACCTCAAGCGCATTTTCAAACTTATAAGTTTCTATATTCTTGACATCTCCTATCTTAGTGAGTGTATCCTTTCGGCTTTTTCGAAGTTTCGCGCTTGTAAAAACAATTTTTTTTCTGAGTTTGTGGTCCAGAGATTTGATTACGTCAGCTGAAGTTCAAAGGCCTTAAGTTTTAAAAGATACAATATGAAACAGATAGGAGTAGTGTTAGGGAGAACTAATGCTATCCGTTGTTAGCAACATTAGGCGAGGAAAAAATCAGTTCACATTGGTTAAAAATGGACAAAATGGAAACAACTGCGGAATGGCTCAGATAGTTTTGTTGTAAAAATGGGCGCTTGTGACCATTCAAAGATTGTAATTGGTGTCCTATTGTTTGGAACAAAACAATTTTTGAGACGCAAGTTCACTGAGGTATACTTCCTTGCAGACGTTTACAAATCTACACGTGAATTGAGCAAAAACAACACAGAGGCTAAGAAGAGTTGTGAAATTGAAGCCTCCGCAAAATATTAAGCTTAAATGTGGGCAAAAGTGTAAAAATGTAGAGGTTATTTAAAGGCCAGATTTGCTTGCAGTACTGCTCGACAAACACTATGGATAATACAAAATGAAGAACGCAAAAGAGAAAATCTTAATGATCTGCTTATCACTGATTGGTTCGACTTAGCAAAAGATGAAACTTTGACAAAAACCAAAAATTGGTTTAAAATCAACCAGCCACAATTGATGAAACATCAATTAGGAAAAATCAGCTACAAAATGTGTCAGAGATCAAGATCAACTGGTTCAGGACTATTCAGGTACTATGCTTCAAAAGTACACAAAAACATAATTTTGTCCAACATTTTCTTTCCATACCTTGTTTCAAGGAAAAAATTTGTATAAACTTTGGGTTTCGTTTTTTAAAATACATGATGCTAGAAATGTTTTGTAATTCCTTTTTCTAGGTGATATCAAGCAAATTGTATTCGTTGATGTTAGAAGTATTTATATTAATCAGCCGGATAGAGGTGTTACATGAATTACAGTAAAACATTTACTGACGCGCCCCGGTTCCAGGGGCCACAACTTACGCAACTAAAAGTGTTTTAAACTTTACAGTTATAAATGTTAACTAAAAAAGCATTGGAATCTTGTATGCGTAATCAGATGGTCTAGCTATGAGTGCATCACTCGCTGTATTATCAGCAGACGTGTGCATTAAATACTCTGAGGCATCACTGCATAAACCGAAGCTCTTTGTAAATCTCTGCAAAACGGCACTCGCACAGACTAAAATCTAAAATTTGATTTCCAAGCCAAAGAAGAGCAATAGAATGAGGGTTAAGCGAAAACTGATTTTTTGCAACATGCCAAAAAAAACAAAAGAATTTGCGAATATGCAAGAAATTGTTTGAATTTGTATGTAATGAAGCAATCAACGCAAACCAGAGGACGTTGAGGGGAAATCTGGATGAGACTATTTGACGAAGGGACAAAACAGAGGGTTTTTAGCGCAACAACTAGTTGTTTGGCCTTTAGTCAGGCTCTTAAAAAAAGACCTGTTGGATCAAAAATCAGTATCTATGTATATAGACTTCAGTAATTGTGAACCAAAGTAAAAGAAAGATAAAAATTGACAGTAAAGCTCAATTGTTCATCACTTTCATGTTTGCTTCAAAGTTTTTCAGAAAAATTGTTGACGTTTAACAGAAAAAAAAATTTTCAAGTTTTTTTACTAATCGATACAGTGAAAATACCTCAATGACTTTTGCCAATACTGATGGGATGTATAGAAAAAGGTAAAACTGAAAAACCTTCTTTTGCAAATTATGCATCCCTCTAAACTGTTTAGAAATGTCTCTCAAGAAAACCAGCATTAGAAAAAAAACCTGCGGATGCAATAAGGAAGCGTAATTACCGGATTTCAATGAACAAGCAATGATGTATCTCAGGTCTGGTGCTTTGTTGATGTGTTGGTTGTCATTAAGTTTTATATTTTTTTCGAATCAAATTGTCCGCAATTGAACGTTTCAAATTCTGTTTTTCGCTGAAACGTTCATGGTTAGTACTTCCCAGGACGAGATAACTAATGATTACAAGGAAGAGGAATTATAATTTTTTTCTTGCTTAGCAGAAACTTTCAATTTACCTTAGAGAAAACAACAACGACAAGGAAATTTTGGGGTTTCTTGTCATCAAGTTAAGCGTGAGCAACAATAATAAAATTATCTACCTGTGATATCAAGAAACAACTGACAGGGGAGTATTTTTTTGCGGCTTTTCAGAGCTTCAACGTAAGAAAAACGAAGCCCAAGGGAAAATACAGAGGGTTTTTAGCGCAACAACTAGTTGTTTGGCCTTTAGTCAGGCAAAAAAAAAGACCTGTTGGATCAAAAATCAGTATCCATGTATATAGACTTCAGTAATTGTGAACCAAAGTTAAAGAAAGATAACAATTGACAGTAAAGCTCAATTGAACACAAACAAGTAGAGCATCGAAAAGCAGACCTTATGTTATAAAAAGCAACATGTTTCTCCAGTAGAGAGACAAATAACAAAAATAAAAAAAATTTCAGTCACATGAAAAAAGCTATCTGACACTCAAAATGTATTCACAACGCAAAAATTAAGATCATGTCCCCACCATGTGAAAATTTTTTGTTAAAAACATGAAATCTGACATGGTAACTGAAAAAAATGAATTGGATGCGGATTCATCTAAATTTGGCATACAAGGCACCATGTTGCCACTAGGATATCAAAAAAAGGATTCGCAGTGGGTCCACAAATTGCTGAAAGTTGTGGCGCTATAAGTAGCATTGATGTGAAAAGTCAGGATAACTTTCGCACAGTAGAAAAGCTCATGACCTTCGAAGCTATATACATCGAACAGTTGAATCAAGGGCTAAAACCATGCGTAGTGGGAATTGGTAGTGGGAACTCACACAAAAATTTTAGTTCAAATCAATTTTTGACTAAAATTTAGGGCGAAAAAGATTATGTGCGTGGCAAAAACCAATAAGCAAAACCCCAGAGGAGGGATATTATAGATTAAAACAATACTCAGATTTATCAGATATACACAGATTTAGCAAAATTAAAAATTCCGCCGCAAAATTTTAAAAGAAGATTATAACAGTTGTATATGTGAAATTGAAAATATGCTTATTATTGTAAATATGTGAAAAAAAGTTCAAAACATTTGATTTGAATGATTCCTAGAACTGTTTAAAATGTTGTCTCAGTCAAAGATAGGTTCTTGTTCAATTTAATTTTATAAATTTGTAAAAACCGATTTAAGCTCACGATGAACTTTAAGTTCGAAAACGTAAGTTTTTGAAATAAAAAGTAATTTTTTAATGAGAAATTTATTTCTTCTGCAAAGGCAGGAGAGAACAATTCACTCAAAGAATGCATTCCTAAAGGATACAAAAAAATTGCATTGGCCACAATATTTAAGATTAAAAATCGTTTGATTTGAATGACTAGCTTTAAAACAATTTGTACACATAGACAACAACAATCTTGAGTTGGTTCCAATTCAGCTGCAAAAAAACCTGGTTCTGAATCAATAGTGTGTTAAAGGATAAAAACAGTGTTGTATTGGCGTTTAATGAGATTTGATTCTATTTTCGGTATTTGTCTCTTCTTCTAAATTTTTCTAAGCTCCTAATGAAATGTGTTCATTGTTTCATGTTTGCCTTAAAGTTTTTCAGAAAAATGGTTGCGTTTAACAGAAAAAAAATTTTCAATTTTTTTTACTAACCGATAGAGTGAAAATATTTCAATAACTTTTGCCATCACTGATGGGATGTATAGAGAAAGATAAAACTGAAAAACTTTCTTTTGCAAATTGGCGTGATTTGTGCATCCCTCTAAACTGTTAAGAAATTTCTCTCAAGAAAACCAGTATTAGAAGAAAAACCTTCGGATGTGTTAAGGAAGCGTAATTACCGGATTTCAATGAAGAAGAAATGATGTATCTCAGGTCTGGTGCTTTGTTGATGTGTTGGTTGTCATTAAGTTTTATATTTTTTTCGAATCAAACAGTCCGAAATTGAACGTTTCAATTTTTGTTTTTCGCTTATACTTTGATGGCTAGTACTTCCCACTGAAGATGCTCAATTGGCTAAAAAAAACTTTGTGAAACGCGTGAAAAATTTGAATAAGGATTATTTTTTGTCTTTCGTTTTTGATTATATCCTAATTTCAGAGATTGTTGCACTGCTGCTTTCTTTTCATCTTTACCACATTTAACTTTTTGTTCTTTTGATTATTCAGACTTTAACAGGAATTCATTTGAGTACTGGCTCTGATCTTTTTTCAACGTAAGAGGTTACCATACTTCTTAATTGATGCAATCGAATCAGCACATTGCTTCAATTTGTTTTCATTAGAATTGCGATGTTTCTTGGCAACTGACCTTTAATCTTTTTTACCCTTCGTTTATTTTATGGACTCATGTTGTTCCTAAAATCTAATTTCGTTTCTTCTGATGCTTGTTGCCCAAAATTTTTCAGGGAAGACTCTATTAAAGTCTGCACATATCTAATTGTAGTATTTTGCTGGTAAAACATTCTCTTTTCTGTAGGAGCTAGATCTCAATTAAAGATTTTCATCAGGAAATTTGTTTGTATCTTGTCAAAAGAAATAGTGTTGTTTATTTTCTTCAAATAAAAAAGCTTGTTCTGAAAAAAGTTCAGATTATCATTGATTTCAAAACGGGGTAAACAAATCGTTCAGTAAATGGTGTGCCTAATATAAGTGTTCAGTGTTCGAAAAACTGTGCTCAGTCAAATTTCTCTTTATGTCGGACATTCATAATCAAAAATTAATATTGGAAACGGTAAGCCCCGTCCTGACGGAAAGTATTGAAGGATAATTTGTCCATTTAAGCTCAACATTTCAATACTACATTCTTCAAATTCGAGATTACTATCTGTAGATGAGTTCACCTTAGAATTGTAGCGCCTAATTTGACGGAAACAAATCCAAGGTATTGTGAAAAATAGAAAACATGAATGAGAAAACTTTCTGCTAAAGGGTTGCTGACTTCCAGTCACAACTTCACACGATCCTCTGATCAGTTAACTGCTTTTGAAATCCAGATTCCTACAGCCCCCTAATTGTTACCGTGAGAAGACCAACTTTTGAGCAAAAATTTTACTCAGCACTAAGGTTTATGTTTAAGCGTTAATCATGGTTATTCTAAAAATCAGTTAAATTTAAAAAAATTTTTGAGTGGAGCTGCTAAAGCAAATTTGATATATCTTGATATTTATTATGAATGCAGCGAGCATTATACAGCAGAAATTTATTCCCTTTTGAGCGTCAAATAGCGTCAAAACAGCCTAAGCAGAAATTTGTGAGGAACCTCTCTCCTGCAGGCTTGGAGTTTTAGCTCCTAATCGTTACGACCAGCCGTCAAGCTTCCGTGGCACAAATTTTCAGCCTTAAACGCATTTTCTAGCTTCTACATTTCTATTTCCCCACTTGCCTTTGCTTAGTGAGTATATCCCTCCGGCTTTCTCGAAAGATGCGCTTGTAAAAACGAAATTTCTTCTGAGTTTGCGGTCCAGAGCTTTGATTAAGTCAGCTGAAAAGGAAAGGCCTTAAGTTTTAAAAGGAACAATTTAAAACAGATAGGAGTTTTGTTAGGGAGTACAAATGCCATCTGTTGTTAGCAACATTAGGCGAGGAAAAAATCAGTCTACAATGGTTGAAAATGGACAAAATGGGAAACTTGATAAGCTGTCAGAGAGACAGGACACGGCACTGTGGAGCGACTCAGATAGTCTTGTTGTAGCAATGGATGCTTGTGACCTTCCAAATATTGTAATTGGTGTCTTATTGTTTGGACCCAAATAACATTTTGGACATATGTTCATTGAGGTATAATTCTTCGCAGCCGTTGACATACCTACACGTGTATTGAGCGAAAACAACACAGAGGCTAAGATTTGTGAAATTCAAGCCTCCGCAAAATTTTATGCTAAAATGTGCATAAAAATAAAAAATGTGCAGGTTCTTTAAAAGCCAGATTTGCTTGTAGCACTGCTTGACAAAAACTGGATTATAAATAAGGAAGAACGCAAATGAGAAAACCTTAATTATCTACTAAACAATGATTAGTTCTAAAAACTCGACGGAACAAAAGATGAAACTTTAATGACAACCATAGCTGACAGTTGCTGCATCCAGACATTGCTGAAAATTGTGGGGCTATAAGTAGCATTGAATGGAAAAGTCAGGATGACTGTCGCACAGTAGAAAAACTCATGATCTTCGAAGCTATGTACATCGACATGTTGAAGCAAGGGCCAAAAACATGCGGTAGTGGGCATTGGTAGTGGGAACTCACCCAAACATTTTAGCTCAAATCAAATTTTTGATTGAAACTGAGGGCGAAAAATATTTTGTACGTGGCAAAAACCAATAAGCAAAACCCCAGAGGAGAGATACTATAGATTAAGACAATATTCGGAATTATCCCAGAAATAAAAAGACTTAGCAAAACTAAAAAATCCTGGGTAAAAAAGTATCAACGAAGATTATAACAGTTTTATATTTGAAGTTGAAAACATGCTAAGTACTGTAAATATGTAAAAAAAAACTTCAAAACATTTATTTTGAATGATTCCTAGAAGTGTTTAAAATGTTGTCTAAGACAAAGATAGATTCTTGTTCAATTTAATTTTATAAATTTTTGGAACCGTTGCAAACTCTCGATGAACGTAAAGTTCGAAAATGTAAGTTTTTGAAATGAGAACTAATTTTTTATTGAGAAATCCATTTCTTCTGCAAAGACAGGAGAGGACAATCCACTCAAAGAATCCAATCCTAAAGGATACAAAAAAAGAAATTGCACAGGCCACATTATTTAAAAGTAAAATTAGGTTGATTTGAATGACTAGCTTTAAAACAATTTGTACACATAGACAACAACAATCGTGAGACGGTTTCAATTCAGCTTCAAATAAAAAACCTGGTTCTAAATTAATATGGTGTAAAAGGATAACAACTGTGTCGTATTGGCGTTTAATGTGAGTTGATTTTATTTTCGGTATTTGTCTTCTTCTAAGTTCTTAATGAATTGTGTTCATTACTTTCATGTTTATTTTGAAGTTTTCCAGAAAACTGTTGACATTTAACAGAAAAAAAATTCAAATGTGTGCATCCCTCTAAACTGTTTGGAATTTTTTCATCAGAAAACCATTATTGGAAAAAAACCTGCGGATGTTTTAAGATAGAGTATTTACCAGATTTCAATGAACAAGCATTGATGTATCTCAGGTTTGGTGCTTTGTTGATGTGTTGGTTGTCATTAACTTTAAATATTTTACTCAAATCAAAGAGTCCGAAATTGAACGTTTCAAAAAAGATTTTGATTTTTGCTTAAACGTTCAATGGTTAGTACTGCCTCATGTAGATGCTCATTTGGCTGTGTGATATAATAACTTTGTGAAACCCTTTAAAAATTTTAATTTATATTATTTCATGTTTTTGTTATTGATTATTTGCCCTAATTTCAGAGATGTTTACACTGCTGCTTTCTTTTCATCTTTCCTATAATTAACTTTTTTCCCTCTTTTTATGTTTCAAACTTTTACAGGAGTTCGTTTGATTATTGGCTCTGTACCTTTTCTATTTTTCTACCTAAGAGTTTACAATACTTCTTAATTGGTGAAATCGCATCAGCACTTTGCGTCAATTTGTTTTCATTAGAGTATTCATGTTTCTTGGCAACTGACTTCTAATCGCTTTTACTCTTCGTTTTTTTTAGGACTCATGCTTTTCCTGAAATCTAATTTTGTTTCTGCGGATGCTTGTTGCCCAAAATTTGTCAATGAAGACTCTATTTAAATCTGCACACATCTAATTGCAGTATTTTGCTGGTAATTTATTCTCTTTTCTGTAGGAGCAAGATCTCTATTAAAAATTTCATCAAGACGATTGTTTATATCAGGCCAAATAAATTAGTTTTGTTTATTTTCTTCAGTTAAAGAAGCTTACTCTGAAAACAAATTGGATTATGATCGGTTTCAAAAAGAGGTCAACAAACGGTTCAAGAAATTGTGTGCCTATAATCGAAAAACAGTGTTCAGTCAAAGTTCTTTTTTGTCGGACAAACATATACAAAAATTAATATTGGAAACTGTAAGCCTCGTCCTGACGGAAAGTATTGAAATATATTTTGCCCAATTATGCTCAACGTGTCAATACTAAATTCTTCAAATTCGAGATTAATCTCTGTAGATGAGAGCGCCTTGGAAACGTCAGCGCCTAACTTGACCAAAAAAAATCCAAGGTATTGTGAACAATAGGAAACATGAATGAGACATTTTTCTGAAGATTTGCTGACTTCCAGTCACAAGGTCACAACGATCCTCTGATCATTTATCTGCGTTTGAAATCAAGATTCTTCCAGCCCCTTTGTTGCTACTGTCTGATATGACCAATTTAAGCAAAAATTTTACTCAGCACTAAATCTTATGTTTGAGCTTTTATCATGGCTAATCCAAATTTCAGTTAATTTAAAAATAATTTTTGAGTGGAGCTGCTAAAGCAAATTAGATATATCTTGATACTCATTTTGAATGCAGTGAGCATTATACAGC
Organism: Convolutriloba macropyga; assembly: GCF_964194025.1. Taxonomy (NCBI): domain Eukaryota; kingdom Metazoa; phylum Xenacoelomorpha; order Acoela; family Convolutidae; genus Convolutriloba; species Convolutriloba macropyga. Next base: position 52,583,362 of record NC_134475.1, on the reverse strand, counting down.
AGATTTTTTTTACCCTTTTGAGCATCAAATAGCGTCAAAACAGCCTAAGCAGAAAGTTTTGAGGCACCTCTCTCCTGCAAGCTTGGAGTTTTAGCTTTAAATCGTTACGACCAACCCGTCAAGCTTCCCTGGCACAAATTTTCACCCTCAAGCGCATTTTCCAGCTTCTACATTTCTGTTTTCCCCACCTCCCCTATCTTAGTGCGAGTATATCCCCTATGTTAGTGACGCATATGCATTGTAACATGCTATATAGCAAGACATAGTTTTTAACTGGGGACATAAAAACACTGGGGGGGCTGAAACAGAATAGATCCACTATTTATATGGTAGCATGTCGTATAATATAATCTTTATGTGGGGCACAAAACGATTACCGATTGCATTTTTTGCTCCTTTTTCCGTTAAAACTCCCATGAATGCTCTGCCATTCTACTTTCAGACTATAACAGATATATTCACTTCAATACTCTTGATTTCATGAGTTTAAAACATAGGTTGAAGAGCTTCCTTTAGAACCAGTTGCTGCTTCCAACATAATGTTAATTTATTTCTACTATATTGAAAGTTACAGAATAACTAATGAAAAGCTGGTTCTTCAAATTAACTCGTTAACAATTCTATTTTCCAATCCACTGAGGCTCTGATATTGATAAATCAGGTATTCACGATTCAAAAAGTTTTAAAAACAAACTCACTTCTCCCTTCTTTTGTTAGCTTCTCCTCTGGAATTAAAAAAAATATCAATCGATCTCTTTACTTTTTGCAGGCTTGGCAACTGTATGCAACTATCGGTTTCATTAATTTTTTCCGATTCCTAGAACGTCGTTATTTGCATAAACATTGTAGAAGTGGTAATAGTTCAAGCTTCAGAGCTCGTTTTTTAACGGATGTTTTCACTCTTGATGGTCCAAGTTAGGAGTTTATGAATTTGTTAAAAAAAATTGCAGGTTCGTTAATTGCAGTACTTCCTGCATGTGCACTTTTTGGTTTCAGAAAAACGAGTTTCGAAAAATTGTTTGTGGAATGGTGTGAGAGTTGCTTTGCTTGCTAAATATTTAAACTTTGGGCAGGTACATACAAGGAATTTGTAATGTTTGTTTTTGTTTGTCTGTAAAAGTTGTTGTCATGTTCTCTGTAGTCTAGTTCATGAAAAAACAAATCGACTGATTTAGATTGTCTTTTTTTTGCAGTTAGTCGTTTGAATTAATTCTAGGTTGTATTGGCTGCAGAGGAAAGCTAATATGATAAAGATATTTGGTTTTCAATATGAAAGCAGGTATCTAATCTTAATATTGTTCCGCTGTAACTCAGTCGTGTTGCAACAATCCGTTTTGTTACTTGTTTCAAAAAAATTCTCGACGTCCGTCATTTTGCTTTTGCTGGGATTCCAAGAGCGGGAAGCGAACGTTTCTATGTTACTATGATCATTATATATCTACAAATTTTTAGTTTCCTGTAAACTGGGCAGTTTCTGGTTTCATTTCTTTTGATTAAAAAGCGGCTTGTAATTGACTTTGTTCTTCTTGATAAATGTACAAAGTTCAAATATAAAAATTGGGTTCCATACCCGCCAGCAACCTCGAAAAATCAGCTTACCATCTGGTTATCAAACTATTCCGAGCTCCCCCCCCCCCCCCCCAAAAAAAAAAAATGACTAGATTGACTTTTTTAGCTACTGGGAGCTATCGATCTGGACCAAGAGTGGTTCCTGGGAGTCAAGGGAAAAAACAGTTTCCATTTGTGGCGGTGATAGAACTCGCGCCAAGACACAATCTTGTGGCGATGACATATTTGGAAAATTTTCCTTGTATCAAGCTTTCAGTGACATTCACTCTTTCCTACACTGGAAGTTGAACTGTCGATCTATTCTTCTAAGCATTTTTCTTCTTTGGGATTTGTTGTCTGGGTCGCGCCGCAATTGATTTTTCAATGATAGTTTCGTGGACTACCAATGTGTTATTGCCATTTCCTACAATTCTGAGACAATTTTGTGAGAATGTCAGCCCAGAGATGTCGTGGTCGATAACACGGGTCAAAGAATTCAATAAGTTGAATTTTAAATTAAATTTTGAACTGAAAATATACAAAAATTAGCTTGTATTTATAGTGGTTATCTATGCGAAAATATACAGAGAAAATTTAGATTAGCTAAAAAATATTTTACATGATTGGCATGTGAATAGATCTTAACTCCGAATCCCGGAGGTGATTTTCTATTTCCATCAACATTTCATGAGAATCATATATGGCTTGGGTACAATCGAGTTCATTAGTTGGAGGTCGGTGGATGTTAAAATCAGGTTTCTGTTGGTGGGAGAATTTGCTTTTGACATATGATTGATAGGTCAATAAGATAATGATAGCGCCAAAACAAAATTAGAATTGAGTTTAGTTTTGTGGCCATTACTTATCCACACAGCAATAAAGTTCGTCAGGTAAGTTCTTCTTTCGTTCATTGAAACTTTAATAAAGAAAACTTCTAAGTTTCTTGATGTTTCTTGGAGACCATCATATCCTTCCTCCTTTTTTAAGCAAGTTTGTGGGTATAGGTTCTCCAAATCTGTCGGTTTGTTTTCTCTTTCTTGTTGATGTTGGTGGAGGCTCTGAGGTTTCGGGTTGTTGGTGCTCTGCAGATGGTGTGGCTGCAGAAGCTTCATCTTGAAGTGAAGGTCCCGCATCTGTACTCTGAAGTTGTTGTTTTGATTGAGATATGGTCTCCTCCACTGTTGGTTTAATTTTCACATTGTCCTCGTCTAGTCTCGCGATTTGGTTGTCGCTCACTAGAATAGTCCGTGCTGAGTTTTCGGGCTGTATGAAAGATGTGTTCAAGCCCTTCCTGATGATTAAGGTAGCAGAAACTGTCTTTGTGTTTTCGTTGGCCTTGAATAGAATGGGTTCGCAGAAGTCGAAATCTGCTATTGCTGGTAGTCTCACTCTGCGTCCCAACAAGAGTTCAACTGGAGTTTTGCTCCTCGTATTTGAAGTGTTACGATGTGTCATCAGTGCCCTTTGCAGGAATGCTCCAAATGACACATTAAGGTTGGGACTCCACGCTTGAAGTGCCCGCTTCACTGTCTGAACTGCTCTTTCAGCTAGTCCATTAGTTCTTGGATGATAGACGGGTGATTCTATTTTCTTAATTCCCAGTGATTCACACCACTGTTTAAGGTCACCACTTACAAATTCAGGACCATTACCAGAAACTAAAGTTTTTGGTATTCCGAATCTTGCAAAGATTTGACTAAGATATATTTTAACTTTTTCTGATGTTCTATTTCCCGCGGGGAAGGCTTCTATCCAACCGGAACCCGCGTCAACAATTACTAAGATATTGCCTTGGTCCTTAACATAACCCCAGTCTATGTAGAGCCGTTCCCAAACGTCGGCTTCTGGTCACGTAGAGACCGTTTTTCCCAGGCTAGGCCTGTTCAATTGACAATTCTTACATTTACTAACAAATTGTTGAACGTCTTGGGTAATGCCAGGCCACCATGCTATCATTCTGACTGATGCCTCAGTTGCATTCTTCCCGGGATGTGTCTCATGCGCTTTTGCCAAAACCAAGTGTCTTAGTTTGGGTGGAATGAAAGGAAAAACACATCTGAAGATGATTCCATTATGTAAAGTAAGTGCATCTTTCTGTTGTTCGAATCCTTTTTCCGCTTCTGAACATTGTTTCCAATTGCCGCTTTTGATTCGTGTCATTGTGTCCTGGAAGAGTCTGTTTGTTTCAAGTTCAGTTTTGATTTCTGCTTGGGTCACCAAATCACTGTGGGCCAAGTAGATGTTATTGATTGCGCAGCACACTCGATCGTTGTCCGATTCGTCTTCGCCAAAATCCATTCTGCTCAAAACATCTGCATGGGGTATCTGCTCTCCTGGTGTGTACCTCAACCCATAGTCGAAACCCATTAGAGCTATTGCCCATCTTGTGATTCTCGCTGATGCTGTCTTCGGGATCTCCTCATCTGGTGCAAAGTGATATTTGAGTGGTTTGTGGTCTGTAGGGTAAATCGTCTTCCAAGATGGAATTGTTTTAGTCTTGTGACCTCAAACACAATTGTCAGTGCTTCCCGCTCTATGTTCGAGTAGTTTTGCTCCGCTGGAATCAATTTTCTTGATACATATATGACTGGATGTCTTTCTTGCGAAAGAACCCCGCCAATGGCTTTTTCAGAGGCGTCAGTAGTCACTGTTGCTTCTTTTTGTAGACTATATGGCTGTACTATTGGTTTTGCGCATAATTCATTTTTTATGTCTTCAAAGGATTTTGTTGCATTTTGCCCCATGAGAAATCGCTATTTCTCATGTTATTTAAGGGTAGCATTTTTGTTGCAAAATCAGGAATCAGTCTTCCGTAAAAATTAGCTAGCCCAACAAACGATTCGAGTTGTTTATTGTTAGTTGGTGCTTTTGCATTTTTTATTTTTCCAACATGTTTGGGATCTGGTGCTATTCCCTCCTTTGAAATGGAGTATTCCAGAAAGCTAACGCTATCGACTGGTTTTGAGTTATATTTTTTTCTCATTAATAGTAAAGTTTTTATCACGTAGTCGACTCTTGACTGCAAGCACTCTCTTGTCGAACTGCTCCTTGGTAGTTCCATACACCAATACATTGTCTTGAAAGATCACAACACCTTTAATTCTTTTGAGTGTTGATTCGACGCAATTTGGAAGATTGTAGAAGAGTTTTTCAATCCCTGAAGTAGTCGGCACATCTTGAACAGTCCCTGAGATGTGTTGATTGTGCATATATCTTTAGCTTCTTCGTCAAGTTCAATTTGATAGTAGGCATCTGAGAGGTCAATTTTGCCAAAGTATGAGGCCCCATGTAGGTTGTGGAAGATCGTCTCCATGTCCGGTATTGGGTAGTCCTCATCCATGACCTTGCCATTGATGTGCACTTTCAAGTCCACGCAAAGTCTCAGTTCTCCACTCTTCTTTCTCTGTCACACCACAGGAGATGCATTAGTGACTCCTGGCTGTACCGGTTCAAGGATGCCTTGTCTGACCATATGTTCCAGTTTCTCTGTGACTTTGTCTCGAAGAGGTAGAGGTATTTTTCTGGCTTTGCAGAACATTGGCTGTGTTCCTGGTATCAACTTCACATGAGCTTTGAACCCTTCACAGCAGGTAGGTGCTCGGCTGTGATGTTGTTCACGCCGTGCTTGGGTGGAAGGTCTCTACCAAGTAGTCCAAATTCTTTATCAGACTGCACAACTGCAAGTTGTTTTTGAGTGAGCCTGCTTCCACTCCACTCAAAGTCACAAAAAAGTGATCCCAGAAGCGTTAATTGATGAGCATCCTAAGCTTCAAGATGTCTTATCTTACCATACAACTGAGGTTTACCAAGCTCAGTCCCTATTTTTGATGATATCACTGTGCTATCTGCACCTGTGTCTACCTGCATTTTTACTTTGCAGTTATTTATTGAGATATATTCCCATGTCACAGACATGCTAAAGATTTGTTCTTTAGTATAAAACATTCCCATCTCCGATGCCGGAGATGTTTGCTCTGAAGAAACATTTTCTTGTTCGCAAAATTATTCTGTTTATTGTACTTACCTGAATTTGGTTGGGGTCTGCTTCTACACATTTTTATTTACGATCTGGGCAAGATGAAATACTGTGGCCTGATCGATAACGAAATTTCAGGAACTTAGTTTCGCCTTGAAAATTTGGATCACTAGAGTAAATATGATGGTAGATGTTTTTTCCGTCGGAATTCGCAAGCTCCATTGCTCAAATCTTCTGATTTTCGTCACAATCTTCTTATTTTCAAATGTCTTTTTCAACTCTCGACCAAAATTTTGCCAATATCTCTGGATTTCAAATTTGTTAAAAGAGTGCCATTGTTCTGCAAAAATTCATCGCTTAAAATCTTACAAAAATTCACCGCATAAACTCTTGTGACAAAATAATGGGATCTTTTCAACAATTGCCCCCCCCCTTTTGCAAAAGGGGGGGGGCTATTCTTGAATAGAATTTAAGCGAGCTATTTATTAACCAATCAGAGACGACTAATAACTTTCCACGCATTCACATACTATTAAATTGAATAGAATAAAATACACCGTGCTATAGCAATTAGCCGAACCGGAATACAAAGCGAAAAGAATTTCCGACTGGCGGGTCGGTGGGCGCGCTTCGCGCGCGTCGCGGCTTCGCCGCGATAACCGACCCGCGATTTCCGGATTACATCCCACAGCGCATGAGAGGCATGGCCATGAACAGCGGTCCGCAATTGCGCTTAAACTAATATTCGGCTATCTAAAGTGTAGGCCAAGTAATATTGTGGTAAAGTATAGCACAAAAAGGGAGGCGATTCTCTACTAGGTACCAAAGGGGGGGGGCAATTGTTGAAAAGATCCAAATAATGTAAGAAATGCGGTGAAAGCGGTGAAAAAAAAATAAATCACCACATTTCACCGCATTTCTTACAAAAATTAACCGCAAAATTCACCGCATTTCTTACAAAAATTCACCGCATATGATTTCCAAAGTTTACTCAATCTGATTTAAATTCACGAGAAATTTCAAATACGTAAGTGAAAGTTGGCGCAGTGGACTAAGCAGTGGAAGGCATGCAGGAGGTGAGAGGTTCGAACCCTTGTGAGGACGATTCTTTTTTGTAAGAATACTGAGAACTCGGTGAAAATAAATAATTCACCGCGATTCACCGCATTCACCGCAAAAAGATGTAAGAAATACGCGGTGAAAATTATTTTTTTTCACCGCATTTCACCGCATTTCTTACGAAAATTCACCACCAAACCTCGACCCGGGTGGGTCAAATGGATCATTTTAATATCCATGCCTCATGGAATTGCGAAGCAGACTGCTCTGATCCGGCTATCGTGACCATATCTGCTCCAATATGCATGGTGGATCATTTGCATGTGTGTTGCGCATTTTGCAAAATTTTTCCGCATTTTGTGTTGTTGCTGAATAAATATGACACTCGACTGCAAAATGAAGCATAAACCACGTGAGGAAATTTAATCTTTCAAGTGAGTTTTTTTCAGTTAACCAGGTTTTGATGACTTTTATAAAGATTTGCTAAGGGTTTGGAAACATCTGACTTCCTAACTGACATTTTTTGCGGCATTTTTTACCCCCTGAAATCATTGTTTGAATTTAATTAAGCGTTTAAGAACCTTGATTTATGATTGCTTAAATTGATCGCTTGGTTGTGCCGAACGATTTTTTATTGCATGCAAAAATTCGTATAAGCTTAGAGATAGAGAGAGCAAAGTGAAGTGTCATATATCATAAAAATTTACTACCTTTTTAACAGACCTATTCTGTTAAACTATTCTGTTAAATTATTTCTTATCAAACTGTTTTACAGTAAACTAAAGTATTGAAATCAAATGAACCTTCGTTTTGACAAAAAATAATGAACTACAAGAGAACTTTCAATTTCCGCAAACGCACTCACAAACGAAGTAGTTTTGTTGGTGGTGGTCAAGAAATCCGATAGGCAAGCAAGCCGAAATTGTGAAAATGAGGTCAAGTAAGCTGAAAAATTTTGGGATAGCCGTATTTTAAGTTGCCCCTGGCGGGCCGGTGGGCCTGCGCCGCTATAACCGGCCCGCGGTTTCCGGATTACATCCCACAAAGGATGAGAGGCATGGCCATGGACAGCGGTCCGCTAAGGCCTGTACCCACTAGATGTCTAAAAATTGACGCATTTTTGTTTCTTTGGTGCATTGGAATACATTTTGCACTATAATACTACGCGCAGTATTGATTGTAACGGCTGACAATGTATTATTTCTGATAGATTACATAACTATTACATAACTTTCGGCTTTGTTTTCTGTCGACTTACTATTACTTCAGCTTCCTTTGCGTTCACCAGTTTTGTTACAACAAAAGAGCCAACAGCTTATTGCACAAATACAACGAATCACCATTGTTGAAATCACATCTGTTGACGAATGAATCTCATAAGCGTAAACTTACATTTGGAAAGTTATTAGTATCAGCACGAACCACAATGTTACCCTTCCATGACGAAAATTCATTTACCTCTTATGTATTAGAAATTTAAGCCAATCTCTTACGAGTAGAACAATTTTATTCATTCAAGATCCTGATGTTTGCTGCCATACTTCCATCACAAGGGAAAATTAAAATTTCCCGATATCAGAGTTTTTACGGTTTTTAGCATGTAAAAAAAGTATGCGGACTAACGAATGATCAAATCAAAAAATCATCAAGTGGGTTTTTTGAACGCTTACCGTTGTTGCTAAAATACAAAACAATTAATTCAAGAGATGAACGTACATATCAAATGACTAGACAAAAACAGAAGGTTTTCACAACATGAAATCTATACAAAACGTGCGACGCCGAATTAATTGAAACTCAATGGAAGAACTACAAATCTTAACGTCGTTTATGCATCAGTTTTCCGCAGTAAAATGCGTAATATTTACCCAGCAAAAAATAATTTTGCGGAAAAAATTCAGAATAAATGCCAAAACGCCCAGAATTTTTTCAGTACATATATAAACCGAACTTGTTTGAAAAGCTTATGTATGTATATGAGAAATTTATAAGACATTTGATAACCAGGAGTCGGAAACCGAAGCTCGGCTATTCCTAGAAGAAATTACAAGAGCATCAGACGCACAAAGTAAAAATTTCATTTCAGAGCTGACTCAAAATATATACGCTAACAGTAGAAAAACAATACAAAGATATACAAAAATAACGCTTTATCAAAAACCTTAGACCCACAATAAACAAAAAAAGTTGCATCATAAACATTACAAATCGCAGATGAACAGCATTGGAGACCCATGTCCATTTTGATCAATTTACTTTAAAAAAACTCGTCAGGAAAATTTTACACGCACACAAATTGATCGTTAAAAGGTCCAAATGAAATCACAACCACTCCTCTAACAAAAACAATCACAACGAGATCAAAAAACTTTCCAGAAGATCATCTATGAGCAATGGAGCTTGCTAAGGCTCAAATGTTGTCGTAAACCGCAATAAATCCAAACAGTAACTTGAAATATATCTGGGCAAAAATGCAAACAATTTTGTTTTGCCCAGATTGTAAACTTTTAAGAATCCAAGACCTTAATCCGAAAAAAGTCCTGAAAAATCTACCTAATTGAGAAGCAACCACAAATAACTTTAAATGTAAACCACTAGGGTTCAATTCCAAAACAGAAAAGCATTGACAATTTGTCCGACATAGAAGCACAAATATAGGCAACATACAATTCAAATCCAATACAAGCCACTTAAATCAAAAAATACTGTTTTTGGGCCTAATAGTTTATTGGGATCTCCATACTCACGACAACAGAACAGCCAATATAAAAAGTAGGCAGAACAAAATAAACAGACAATTTTCAAGACCGTACTCAGCAGTGTATGATAGAGATAATCGTCGCTCTAGGGTACAATTCTCAGGAAATCGTATAACAAAGTACAATGTGAATGGCAAAAAGACACTGACTGTTCGACAAAAAAACAACACTGAAAGTACAGATATTGCTGAAACAACGAAAACTGCAAATCTGACAACGTTACAATGGTTTTGACAACAGTTCTTTGAACTCATACTAGAAAAAAAAACCAAGACAAAAGAAAAAATTTCTAACTACCAATAAAAAGTAAAAGTCCCACTGAAGGTTTCATTCCAACAAATTCATAACGAAGGAGCATCTGTGTACTATCCCTAAAGTTGCAATCATTACAATATAGCGTCTGTTCAAGAATTTCGTCACCACAACATATCAAAATTGTTTTCTCGTTGACTCAGGAGCCGCTCTAAAGGTTTATAATAGTGACACGTGGAATGAAATCAATGAAGACCCCAAATATCAAGTTACAGTATCAAAACGTCACAGTATGTTCTCTCAGTCGCAAGTCATACACAACTCCACTCGAGTGGAAAATAATTTGAACTATACGCCGAATTTGCAGAACTTGGAATATACGACGGGGAACCTCTTACTACACCTCTTTTGTGTCAACAAAAACTTTCTTATAGCGAGAACTACTTTTCTCGATAATTATGTAGATTCTGTAGTAAGAATGAAAGCAAATTGCTAATTAATCCTCAAAATAAATTAAACATTAACAATTTTTGTGAATACTTAACAAAACAGTCGCCTTATTACTTTCAATTGCTTCTCATTACAACTAAGGATACGTTGATTACGTATTCATAGCTCATGATAAGCTAAATAGGGCACTAACCAAAAAACGAGCTGGTGAGCCAGTAAATTTTCAAAATGAAAAAGCTATGACTGAATTCTCTTTGTACAACCAAACCAACCCATAAGGGACCCAGCTCACTCCAGTTGGCTGTAAACCTCTCACTAATACGAGACAACGGGAGACAATTGACCCGGACAGGAAACCACCTATCAGAATACCCTTTAACTGGAAAAATTAACATACTAACTGCTTACTGAATAGAGAAGCCTTTGTCTACAATTTCACTCGTAAAATTTCCAAAGAAGTTTGACAGAAATTTCTGGCTTCAACTAACACACCTTGAAAGAAAAACTCTGTAAAATGGATGTTTCCAGCAGACAAAAATCAAAATTGTGCAATCTATGCCAATCGCAGACTGAGAAGATTCTACTTTTTTATTATATATATTGCAAATGTTCATTAATTATTAACTTGGTCTCCAATATATTCAGCACCATGTCCATACCAATAATTCCGGCAATAAACAAAAGTCTTGGCGTTATAACTGAATTTTATCTTCATTGCTCTCCAGAGCCGGTTAGTCAGACAGAGCTAGATAAGACAACTTCGCGGGGAGAACTAGATTGGTCTTTATTTATAAAATTGAGGCAATTAAGAAATCCAATAAAAGTAATGGCTCACTGGTACTGCAAACATGGAACAAATGCAACTCATTTTAAGGTGTTTTTGGTAATCGGATATTTTTCAACATGTTAAAAACTGATTGTTGTTACAAATATAATAATTATAAATACTCGATTGAGTATTTTGTACCTCCACTTGTTTTAGTTGTGGACATTTTCTGGTTCCAATTAAAAGTTATTGCAAATATATTTAACAATTAATTTTACGAATTGCTGCTGAAACTTTTTAATATCCTATTGAAATTACCATAGTTTGAGAATTTTTTGGATACTACTTTGTTATATCTGTTATACTCTTTTCCTAAATTTACTGTAAAAAAATCTCTCTTCCGAACCATCAAAATTGGAATTCACTTGAAGAACCGGCGAACATTCATCTCCACTAGACAAAAACTTAGCTAGCATTATTGGCCAATAAATTTTCAAGAAAAATTTTTGCAGAGGGTTAAAGATACCAAAAGGGAAAGTCAATACATAATTATTGCCATTTCGATTGAGATGTAATCAAAAAAATTAGAAACAATTTGATGTCATTGCGTTAAAATTAGAAAACCGGGCCGAGTAGTCAACGCTGAAAAACACCAAAGACTCTAATATTGCGTTAAATATATGTAGGATCTACGCTCAAATGCATTCACCGTTACTCTTACATAGTTTTGCGTTTTTAACTTTAGATCTTACATAATTTTGCGTGTTGTTGTGTGAGGGTGAGGTGGGAGGCGGGTGGCGGGATTGGCGATAGGTAGTGGGGTGGCGATAGGTAGGTTTTTAAGCATAGACCTTACATAATTTTGCGCTTAATTTTTGCGTTTACATAAATTTGGTGGACTAGTTTTGGTCTTGTGTGAGAGTGTTTTTTGTGAGCGTGTTTTTGTGTATATGTGAGGTGGGCGGCAGGCGGGGGGTTTGGCGATAGCTAGTGGCATGGCGATTGGTAGGAGGAGGGGGTATTTGGGTACATGGAGAGATAAGTGCCAGGGTTAGTTAACTGATTTTACAGCATCAAAAGAGATTTTCAATCAAGTTCAAATTAGATGCTGTGAAAACTTGTTTAAAACTCAAGTTAATGAAGCTCAACAATTGTCTATGGAACCCCAAAATTTAGCTAATTGAGACTACTAACTACAGTGATTATTTGGAGGGTATTAATTTAGAAACGCAAAATAAAAATCTAAGCTTGGAAACCGCAAAATTATCTAAGATCTACGCTTAGAAACGCCAAATTTAAGTGCAACGTGATGTTTCAGTCGCAGTTATAAAATGTGCGGTTCCTAAGAAACTTAAGCTACTGTGGGACAGGGGTAGACGAGGGCACAAGCTTGAAGGAGGTTAGTGCTTTGAGTCTCATCCGCAGAGTACTGCGGGTTGAATTTTTGTAAGATCAAAGCTAAAATCAACGCAAAATTATGTTAGATATACGCTACATTCAACGCAAAATTATGTAAAATCTGCGCTTAGAAACGCAAAATTTTTTAAGATCAGCGGTGACTAGCGTGGACAAGTTGAAAATTCACCGCAAATTTCCTACGTAAATTTGCTTTGAATGCGTTGACTTTACGTCTCTAAACTCAACGCATTCAAAGAAAAGTTATGTAAGAAAATTTTGTAGCGTTTTTTGACTTTTCAACCCTACTTACCACTTACACAATAGGCGCAAAGATCCACGGCTCGGGAACGTTGCGACAAAAATTTCTCTCGGCTGTTCGTTCTTAATGAATTTAAAAAAGAACCAGAAACAAGAGTGAAATTAAGTGTTTATTTCTGGTATGCATGGAAGAATGAAACGCAGGCAGAAGTTTAAAATTTAACAGGGAAAAATTTTCTCCTCATTTTTGTTGGTAACAGACCATTTTTAAGCTCTTGCCTCCTTCGGAAAACAATTGTTTTTATCCATCCGGTTTCGTTTTAAAATGCATTTGCAGGAAACCGAAGATTAATTGCGATACAAATTCGTAATGCAAGCCAATAAACAAAACTGCCACGTTTGTCAGATGCAGTTTAGAACCAACTGATATTTTTCACAACTAGCGGAAGGTGAATTGTAGGAAACTGTGAAAACAAATCAGATTGTGTCCAAGCAGATGTTTAGAAAGATTTATTTCTTTAATGATAAAAAGTTTTGGAGGCCAAAAAGTGAAAACCCAAAACAAAAGTTTTAGATTTCAACATTCCAGCTAAATATAATACGTTATGATTTTTTTCTCGTGGAGACCAAACGATAAGTCTGTCAGATGACCAAATTCATTCCGGCTAATAGCGGAATATAAAAAAGGATCTTGGCCTTTATTTGTTTTACCTTGTTTAATTACAAATGAAATCGTATATACATTAAAAGAAATGACGGTAATAAGGTAAAACAAATAAAGGCCAAGACCATTTTTTTGTATTCCGCTATTAGCCCGAATGAATTAAGCATAAATATCCCAAAATATGAGTCAAATAAGGAAAGGTCTATGCCATTCAGATTTTCATTTAAGCTGAAGTCCAGACTAGTTTCCACGTTAAGGTCTGCGGCCAAACAAAGATGCACACTGCCAAAACAAAAAAATTGTTTCGCCATTTTCTGGATATTATCTTTTATTTGATCAATAACTGGTCTTCATTATCTTCAAGTTTATCTATCGTTGCGATGTTTCCTTGATGATTGGGTCACAATTTCAGGGCAGAATCTATTTCCAACGAATTGAAGAATTAAGTTTTTCTCCAATTTTTATTTCGCAGTTGCTCATGCATATATGTCCAAGTGAAAAGAAAGTTTTAAAGTCAAGCTGCTGTACAAATTTCAAATAAAGCAAAAAATGCAAAAAAAGTATTAAGTTTTGCTCATGTATTTTTTGAGATGAGCGAGAGAAGAGCCCTGAAATTGCCCCGAAATTTTTTCTCATAATAACCTTCTTAGAATTTAACTGTCTTATTTAGCCCAACAAATTTCCCCCATAACATTAACAATTTATTAATGCGACTGGTCATTTGTTAACAATTTTTGGCGGTTAAGAGGTTACAACAGCCTACTGGGGATTTTTGGCGGCAATTAGTCGTTAGGCAGTTTTGCTGTTTTGTTTGTTTTTTTTTCTCAGTTTCTAGGATGTGTTTGTGAGGTGAAACCAAACATCGTCTTGTTTGTCTCTTTTTTATTTTTGGGATGTTCTTTAGTGAATTGTGCGTTCCAGAATACACTTTATTAGAAAAGATCTTGTTTCAGCTATGAAATTGAAAGGGAACGTAAAATCCGACGTTTGATATTTTGATGACTGAAGTTGATAATAGCGTGGGTCTGTTGAGAGTCTTTTCCTAAATACACTTGAGCCAAGCTTGGTCTTTGCTTGGGTCGAGGAATTAGTTTTTTGGGGTGTAATAAACTTGTCGTTTTTTTCTTCATTTTTCCGCGTTTGTGCAAGCATCAACGAGTTAAAACCAAACTCGCACTGTAACTGGCATTCTGAATTAGAAACAGATGTTAGTTATCAAGAAAATATAAGAAATACTTGCAGTAAGAAAACTCAGTTGTTGACCATTGCACTACAACAGAATAATGGTTTTTCTCTTAATAATGTTTTTCACAAGGCGGCAAAATCAATATGTGAAGTGCTGTGCAAATCACAGAGACAAAATGAACAGATAAATTGTAGTAGTCACTTATGACGTCAATAGTTAAGAACCTTATTTTATATAAATTTTACTAGGGAACTTGTAAAGGTATCCCTGTATCACAATCAAGCTTCCAGTTTGTTTGCTTGCATGAAATTAGTTATCCTAGTTGTTGCAACCCCACTTGTAGGGGAGGAACTATATATTCAAATGGTTTTTTTTGTTCAGACAGTTTTGGCCGATAGATATATTCATCGTAGAGAAATGTGAGTGGTATCACTAAAAAGCTCGACCAGCGTAGAGTTCCGAATAAAAAAATTTTTTTGAATGTCGTTTTCTTTCGAGGAGTTATCGAGGTTTAAAATTTTGTGTGAACACGTGATATTTGGCTTGTTTCGTTCACTTTTAGAATAATTTTTGTACAAAATAAGATTTTTTTCTATAAAAATACTAATTTAAATTTACATTTGATAATACAAATGAAACAATTTTGTGTTTATGACAGACGAAAAGCCATAAACAGGCTAGTTTTTGTCTCATAGGGAAGTTTAATGTGAAAAAAAACGATTTCTAAATGAGAGCTGTTATTTTAAATACAAATGCATCTTTTCTTCAATTCACTTTGAGATTGGTCACATTTTCAAATCAAGATTCTGTTGATTACAAACTCATTTAATGTCAAATGACGCCCAATGAAACAATAAGTCCCTTTCAAGGAATCGCTCATGTTTTTTTATGGCTCCGACTATGAGTTTTGGTAACCTTCATTCAAACTCTGATATACTTTTTCAGATTTCAGTAACAGTTTTTAATCTTATGGCATGAACTTGTTGACTGAAAGTATAATAATATGCTTCCTAAAGAGCAGTAAAAGAACCTCTGAAGAAATTTGAGTGCATAGCTGATGGCTGTTAAAACTTGAAAGTAATTTTTTCGAAAATATAGTTTTTTATCGTTTATAGATATTAAACTTGTTTTTCTGAAGACTAAGTCAACCTCACTTTTGACAGGGCCCACTTTTTTCTACTGCTTCCCAAATTAAACCAAAACTAATCTGTTTAGCAGGTTCATCTTCTTACTACTGTCTTTATTAATTCGATGTTACAATTTTTCATGTTTTGGTCATTTTTTCATAATTTTGGTTTCCATTGAAATCATATCAAACAATCTTTTTATTGACAGTTTGTTCCATTTGGCTTAAAGAAGACCTTTTGTTGATCATAGATAATTTTTCCTTGAAAAACCAAGGATGGTTTTAATGGCCTTGAAACTGTCTTCTTGAACTTTTCTAACTGATTTTTTTTTGTTTTTGCCTGAATAAATGGTCCTTCCCATAGTATAACGACTTATTATGATGACTTCTTGATGATTTAAGAAGGACCAAAATTAATGCTTTCCCTTCGAGGCAAAATTTATTATAACTTATGATTTATTGACTTCTGTTGAAAGCTCTTGATTTTTTTACGGCTTTTCCAAAAAATTTCGTTGTTTTAAGTTATCTTTCCATGCTTGCTGATTGTTTTGAAGTCATCAGATTACAAAAAAGTCCATTGTTGTTGAACAATGAATTGAAAATGAAAGCGTTCTTACTAAATAGCTCATTTTTTAACGGCTTCGACACATTTCTCTCAATTTTTTTGGTCAATTTAGTGTTTTGCCTGTTTCCTATACTTTATGTAGTTGTAGTTGCCGAGAGATCTTATAAAAATCTAATTGAGGGACGATAGAACAAAGTTACTCACTGCAGCATTTTTATGGTATTGTTTCTCTAACATTTTTTTCAAATTTTTAGTTTTTGTTGTCATATTTGTCAACTTGTATCTATTTCTCATCATCGACAGGCTCCGTCCACTTCCTTGTAATTAAATATTAGCGTTTCCTTTTATATTACCGGGTAACAGATTTTTTGATTATTGGAAGATATGCGTTTTAATAAAAAGTTCTGTTAGTGGTCAAAGTTTGTGTTCTTTTTCTTTTCTTCAATTCGCGTAACACTAGATCACAATTGTTTTTGAGTGAAGCCTAAGTGAACATAATTAAACTTTCAGTATAATGTTACATGAAATAGTTTATTAACAGCTGAAATAAAAACCGGAAAATCGAGATAACAGCGAAAGATTTTAATGGCTTCAATAGTTTTAGCAAATGAATTGTATTTTTTTCGGTTATGCTTCATCTTTACTCCATTTCTGTGGCTTATTCTAAACAAAACAGGTTGTTTTGGTTGGTTATTGAATTTTCAGTAAATGTCTCAAAATTTTTCTTTGAAAGCTAATGGTTGTCAAGACGTTTGAAAATGTTTGGTTTAAATAAGTTTGGTTTATTTTTGAGGTTCGCCTAACTATTTGTTATTTGTTGTCTGCTTTTTGCCTAGTTTTATCAATATAAATATCCATGTGCTTTGTAGTAACAAAAAAGTTAATTTGTGTAGTTAAGGTTTTATCTTATTGTTTTTCGACATTGCTACTAGGTGCTTTTAAGTTTAGATGTTGAATTTTTGCGGTAGAGAATGTTTTTGTTTTTGCTCATTTTTTGTTTGTTTTTTCTCTCCCGTGGTCTTATTAATTGCCGATCTCGTGAGCGCTGTAATGTGGCATGGCATTAGTTAATTCATTCGTGTAACGGTTTTTTTTAAATTCAAAGATCTATTTTTGGTTTTTTTCTTCATTTGTTTGACAGTTAATTGAAAAATGTAGATGGGCGCGGATCGGAACACCATGTGCGAATGCTCATTAACGATCCTCCGTGTTCTGATAATCGTCAGTTGATTATCAATGAGCGTAGTCTGTGTTTTTTGAGCTTATGGCTTTGATAGCATAAATATTAACTTTTTTTATAATATGTTTTATATCACTTCCTTTTTTCATTATAATTTCCTCAATGCTTAAATTTTGTACGACCATACCCGTTGATTACGTCAAATGCAATAGAACACTCTTAAAATGCATGTACAATTGTTGGGTCTGCTAAACTGCAGCTTACACTTGGTTCAAGCAAAAGTTCAGCTGCTAGAACTTGGTTCGAGTTAAAGTTGACCATAAAAACCAGTTCATATCTTTTCATGGCCTGTTTGAGCCAAACAAGGTCCTTTAATGCCACCTTGTGGTCGCGGCATGACCTTTTCTTCAGTCTAGACAAAGTCTAGGGCATGGTAGCCTTTTCCTGAACTAATTGAAATTTTGAGCTTCCTTTACATCAATTTGATTTCATTAATACTAGCAGGTCCGTAAAGGCTATCTGAAGGTATCTTATCCTGAAAATTTTTGAAAAATTGATTTTCTCATTGAAAATTTATTCGTAATAACTGTTGGATGCGATCGTTTCAATGAACTTTCTTGCAAAAACTAATTTGGACACACCAACACAAAATGAAGAGAGCCAAATATGCCAAAGAAAGGTTTTCTGCAAGTTCAGAGTAATAGCCGTTCTCACTCAGCATTCAAAAATCAAAACAGATAGAATGGGGTATGAGGAAGGAGAGAAAGAGATCGATAGCAGCAGAAATATAAAATGAGTCGGAGAGCAAATAGTTTTAAAAATACGAACCAAAACCCAAAATAAAGAACAAAAAGTAGAAAGCAGAGAAGGAAAACAGAAAATACGAGTCTGGAAGAAAGCCTACCGGAGCGAAAAGCGAAAGTCGAATTGACGAGAAAAAGAGAAATTTATGAGAAAAAAAACAGAAAGAATACATTGCAACAAAAACCATAAGAACATCAAAAACCCATCGTAACAAAAACGATAGGAAACAAAAAATTGAATCAAAAATATACAGATGAAAAGGAAAGAAGAACCGAAAACAGAAAAAGAGAGAGAGAGAGAGAGAGAGAGAGAGAGAAACGAGGAAAAAGGAAAGTGAGAAGGAGAAGGAACGCAAGAACAAACGAAAGCGATAAAATGAAGGAAAATGGGACAGGCAAAAGAAAGAAGACGATATCATGAGAGAAAAGGAACAACAGAAAAAGAAAAATAGAGGAAAAAACTAAAGAGAGGGAGAGATACAACAGTTCAAAAGAGAATAGATCCCGGGTGAGACAAGGAATTCCGGTTCTCATAGAAAGAATGATTGTGCTAATGAGAACATGATGGATTTGCCCGAAACGAGAAATGTGCTGATGAAAAGGAATTGTAATGCAAGCCTTTCCGAATGTTTTTACGAAGTCAACAAACACAGAACTGAGCTAAAGATCTGGCTAATGCCACCAACAAAATTTTCCTCGAGAAAATTGAAGAAGGAAAATTATATACCTACCATGTTTTGTAAGCAATAATTTATTAGTAACAGCGCCAAAAAGCATGAAAAAGTCCCCTACTGACAGCTTAAAAATTCGTATTTATTTTGAAGACCTCAGTTTTGTCATATAATTTTTTGGCACCTAATTTTGGTTTTTGCATCGGCACCTTTTTGGTCTTTTACACTCCAGAAATTTTGTTTGCTGAATTCTTCTGCATTAAAAAACTTTCGTACAGTGATACTTTGACAAAACAAATTTCCATCATCCATCTTTTAATCCTTGACGTTTTTGGTGAGCGATTTTTCCTTCACAAAATTTCGAGACAACCTTTTTCATCAACAACAATTCTTTGACAATGAACTACGAAAAACAATGTTTTTTTTCATCATAAACCCTCTTTGTCTTGACACAATTTCAATCACTCACCTTTTCAGTATCAGAAGCTTTTCGGTCACAGACAATTTTCTGAAGAATTTTTGGTCACAGACCTAATTCCGAAGAACTAATCGGCCAACGATTTTTCCGACACTATTGCTTTGTTTATTGAAACACCGATCATTGTCTTTTTCTTTAACATGGCATCAGGCTTCCTCGCATTTTTGGTAGAAAATGATTTTTCGCATTTTTGGTAGAAAACGCTTTTCGGTAGAAAATTGTTACAAATGGCCTTTTTGTAACAGTTTTCGGTCAATGACCTTTTAGAAACATTAATCGGTCAATGACCTTAAAGCACACTTTTTCGGACATTAACCCCAATTAGGCAACCGCTTAACCGTGCTCTTCGGGAGTACTGTTAAAACATGCTGCTCAGGGATGCCTCTAAAACATGCCGCCTTATATGTCCGCGCAATTAATATATAGATAATAAGGAAAATATTATTCTCATTATTTCTTCGTAAAGGAAGCAAAGGAGCAGAAGTTAAACAAGGCACGAGCCCAAAACTCAAGCGATCTCTCACTAATGGTTTTTCTGCTGAAAAGCCATTATAGTGAGAGAACGCTTGAGATTTGGCACTGAAACTTTCATTTGGTTTTCAACATACCACCTTTAGCGCATTTCTAAAAAATTTTCAGCGCATTGTTGTGTAATCATTTTGCCCTGAATTTTTTGAAAGTTAAGCGCAATTCCTGCATAATTTTTGGAAAATATCTCGACCCGCGTGCTATTTTTGCAATAGTTACTTTTAAACGAGCTGTATGTTTTAATCGACCTATCGTTGTGAAAAGAGAAAAAAGTAAGATGATATGATCAATTCTTGGATATCGTCATTGCTGAAAATGGAAAAAGTAATGATCTTCGTACGGAAACCCTATTTTTATACAATCTGTTCAGGCTCTTTTTCGTCAAATGTATGATACACCACTACAACAGTCTTATTTAACGATCTTAGACAATTAATAGCATGAAAATAGTCCCCAGCACGATTGTTTTCATAACAGGAGACAATTGCCAGCAATCACTTTTGAAATTATCCGGGTCGTATTCGACGATGTTGCTTCCCTCATCTGACTTTAGTTCGTAAATCATAGTTCGCTGTGACGTCAGCAACTCTCCCATTTGTGCTCCCGGTTCAACCAACAGGAAGTTGATACCTAAACACGGGTCGTTTTGGTCACAATTGGACCAAAATATTTCTTTTGGGGGTTACAAGACATTTACCCTATGATATATTGCCAAATGTTCCAAAATTGATGCATGGCCTCAGCAAGGTATTTCTGTTGTATATTATCTCTTTTCCGTTACTGCCCCCACGCAATTTCGCGCCCTCCGTTAATAGGTTTATAGCACAAATGACTACATATACATATCCGGCCGCTAGTGGAAATGGCAGACGTATCAAAATATAGAAACTTTAATGCTGGCCAATCATCATTGAGAAAAGTTTAATACAGTTACAGTTTTTTGATTGCATGATTGCTCCATAATGCACCCAACAAACTTGACAACATATACATATGCGATTACGTATACATATACGAATAGGTGACCGGGCAATAGATTTAAAGAAAATAGATCGAAAATCTAAAAATTGGGCCAATAGATTAAAAATTTTTTCTCTATTCTCATCGGTTGAAATTAAGCGTTATTTGCGAGCTGGCCTCTTGAGCCATGGCATGGTTTAGCAGCCGGTGGGACTTGATATGAATCCATCAAAACCGAAGGTATTATCACGACCGAACATGTTATGTGCTGTAAAAAAAAAAGAGAACACTTAATTCTGATTGGTCATTACAAAACTTTAGTAATTCTACTTTAGATCTATTGTCCCAATTTTCATATTCGATTTTTTGTCCTTTCGATTTATTGTCCCAGCAATATACGAATAATGTGCATTTATAATATACCATAACAATTTAGCTTGGCTTTTTGCTGTTATTCCCCCCACGCCCATTTGCAGCCTCACTTATACATGCTATAGCATATTGGCTGCATTTCATACACTTCCATATACAATTATATACAAACGGCATTTACAATTTAATTATGCAGCAAAGTTTTAAAATTAAAATGTATACGGTAATTGAACGTTGCTTATAATCTAAGCAGACAAAGAATAAAGCGTTTGTGATATTTTTGTGCTTTTCTATTGCAAGAATAGCTTCATGGCGCTAATTTTTTGACAATCAGAAACCAAAATTCATGCATTTGTCTAGTAGTACCGGCAATTCGACTAAATCAAGGGATCTCTAAAGACCAAAAAGAACATATTTGGGAGTGCAAATAGACGGACTATATAATGTTGGGGGTAATAACAGAAAAGATTCCTTAGTTTTGCAACCAAAAAAAGAATGACCAAAACAACTTGATTATATTGTAAACATTAACCCGAAACAATAAATTGTTAAAATATTCGCTGTTTTTGGCTTTATACAAGTTTCATCTTCTCCAATCAAATTTTCCTTCAATTTTTGACAAAAATTCCTCACTTCAATGAATTATACCAGAGCCTACCAGAATCTCCAACAAAGCAAAGTTGTTATTAAAAAAGTTGCAAAGTTGCTTTGCGCGTGCAAATCGACTGATATATGTGGTTGGGGATGGGGACAATAACGGAAAAGATTGAAAAATAGTTGTTCTCATAGATTAAATTAATGGCGTTTAAAAACTTAGGAAATATTTGGTATGGACGGTTTTGGAACTTAAGAAATATCGTTTAAACTATCTGACTTTTAAAATAATATGAAAAAATTGGTTGTTTGGTTTCAGAAATTAAGAATGAAATATACGCAAAATGAAGGTAACCGAAACTTTAACAATTTTTTGCCTAACTATTTGTTGGCCAGTTTTAAACAAACATTTGAAAACATCAACGATTTCCTACATTTGAAAAGCAAACATACCGACTATTTTTTACTTTTGAAAATCGAACATATCAACGATTAACGAAGATGCCGACGAAAAAACGTACAGATTTCGCTTTTCGTCTCATTAAAACCGCACATCCAATAAGTTTTGCTACGTTTAAAATAGACAGTTTCTGTTCTCGAGAGTGGAAACGAACCCTAATAAGGAAACGAGTTTGACAAGATTTCTTGTAACAGAATTCCACTGCGTCCAGTTTTCCATTTTTCTTAGAAAATTTTAAAGATCGTAAACACTATCCCATTTTTAGAATAAAAAATTTTGTAATGTAATTAAAACTTCAACAAGGAACAATCCCCAAATTTGTTATGATCAGAGCTTGCTCGAGTTAGACGTAACTGATTACCCAGCCTGTCAGATATTTTTGCGAGTCCGCACTGTCTGTAGACCCTAGTTTGAACACTTTAGGGCCGTCAGAAATTTGGTTTGGCGTAAGAAAATTAAAACTTATACTGTTATCTGGTGCATTGACACCAGCGTGAAGAAAGTCTCCTTCTGAATTTTGAATATAATCCAGCATGTCATAGACAAACACAAGAGCACATCGTGTCTTATCACTGTCCTTGTAATCGTCATCACATGCAATCATGACCTGAAAAAAATATAACGCCACAATATGTGCACTTTTCTCGACTAAATTGGCCTGAGTTTGACACCGTTTTCACAATAACTGCTTAAAACATGTCAGTTAGACAAAAATGTTCGCATGAAAGCCTAATTTTAAATTGTTTAAAATGCCATCGCATTATTCATTGCGGATTCAGAAGACCAAGTGCAAAAAAGGAGGTTCGCTTATGTGCGTCTGAACATAATGTTGCAGCCCCACTTATACGAAATCCCTACGCAAATTTGTACAAAATGAAAAACTTAAAGTGCCTTTGAAACATAGCAATAGTTAGTGATTTACATGAAACATAAACCTGATCGCCCTCAATTAACGAAAGACAATAGATTGAGTGAGTTTGTTTTTAATCTATAAACATGAGCAAAAAATACAAGATGACAAAACTTTTTAGCAAAACATAAGAGATGAATTCCTTATAAAAGCAGAACCAAAAAAGTTAGATTCTAATTTTTCCAAAATTTTTTCAGTTAACTGTTATCGACATTCATAGGAGGACAAACTATTTATTCACAAGTCTTTGATTCCTGGAAGCAAAATTTATCAAATAATGTCCCAATCGATGAACTAAAATAATGTATTAGAATCTGTCTTGATAACCAAACTGGAAAATATAGTCTATTCAAAGCTTCACAGCTGCATATAAAAACCAAAAAGCAGCCAATTTTCAACAAAATAATATCGTAAAGCAGAAATTCTACAGGATAAACAGTAAAACTTAATTCGTATCAAACATTTACCGAAAAAATTAACGTTGAAATTGTTTCTTAAGTTTGATAGGTTCTTTGAAAAAATATTGACAAACAAGATCAAAGAAGGAAAATTGATTGTCCCGCCTAACTGCCATGTTGTTTTATTTTTACAAAATCGATCGCATTTTTCAGACGGGAAATATTCAGTCACTGAAGCAAAATTAGAAGTAACCAAAAAAATAATTGAGAGCAATATTCGTGCTTCTTCTGCATTATCCGGTCATTTTAAACAATTGAAAAAGAAGGTAGGAGCTCCAAAACTGCCAATTAGAAGAATTTGACTGCAAACACATTTGAAATTGACACATCGAAAATTTTTACAGGTCAAAAACTGAACAATCTGAAACTTCGATGTATGAAACTCATCAAAAATTGAGTTTGTTTTTAATCTATAAGTATGAGCAAAAAACACAAGATGACAAAATTTTAGGCAAAACATAAACGATGAATTCTTTATAAAAGCAGAACCAAAAAATTTAGATTATGATCACTTTTTCAATTTTTTTCTGTTATATGTTATCGACTTTCATAGGAGGACAAACTATTTCTTCACAAGTGTTTGATTCCTGAAAGCGAAATTTATCAATTAATGTCCCACTCGTTGAGCTAAAAAATTGTATAAGAAATTGTTTTGATAACCAAACTGAAAAATACAGTTTATTCAAAGCTTCACTGCTGCATATAAAAACCAAAAATAAAGCAGCCATTTTTCAACGAAATAATTTTACAAAGCAGAAATTCTGCAGCATAAACAGTAAAACTTAATTCGTATCAAACATATACCGAAGAAATTAACATTGAAATTGGTTCTTAAGTTTGATAGGTTCTTTGAAAAAATATTGACAAACAAGACCAAACAAGGAAAATTGATTTTCCCGCCTAACTGCCATGTTGTTTTATGTTTACAAAATCGATCGCATTTTTAAGACGGGAAATATTCAGTCACTGAAGCAAAATTAGAAATAACCAAAAAATATAATTGAGAGCAATATTCTTGCTTCTTCTGCATTATCTGGTCATTTTAAACATTTGAAAAAAGGTAGGAGCTCCAAAACTGCCAATTAGAAGAATTTGACTGCAAACACATTTGAAATTGACACATCAAAAGTTTTTACAGGTCAAAAATTGAACAATCTGAAACTTCGATGTATGAAACTCATCAAAAATTGAGTTTGTTTTTAACCTATAAGTATGAGCAAAAAACACAAGATGAC
The DNA here is from genome assembly GCF_964194025.1 of Convolutriloba macropyga. Taxonomy (NCBI): domain Eukaryota; kingdom Metazoa; phylum Xenacoelomorpha; order Acoela; family Convolutidae; genus Convolutriloba; species Convolutriloba macropyga. The sequence goes on along the minus strand of NC_134475.1, from coordinate 52,558,706 downwards.
AAAACTTTAGACAAAACATAAACGATGAATTCCTTATAAAAGCAGAACCAAAAAAATCAGATTCTAATTTTTCCAAATTTTTTTTTCGGTTAATTGTTATCAACTTTCATAGAAGGACAAACTATTTACTCACAAGTGTTTGATTCCTGGAAGCAAAATTTACCAAATAATGTCCCAATCGATGAACTAAAATATTGTATAAGAATCTGTCTTGATAACCAGACTGGAAGATATAGTCTATTCAAAGCTTCACAGCTGCATATAAAAACCAAAAAAGCAGCCAATTTTCAACAAAATAATATAGTAAAGCAGAAATTCTACAGGATATACAGTAAAACTTAATTCGTATCAAACATATACCGAAAAAATTAACGTTGAAATTGGTTCTAAAGTTTGATAGGTTCTTTGAAAAAATTTTGACAAACTAGATCAATGAAGGAAAATTGATTTTGCCGCCTAACTGCCATGTTGTTTTATTTTTACAAAATTGATCGCATTTTTCAGACGGGAAATATTCAGTCACTGAAGCAAAATTAGAAATAACCGAAAAAATTATTGAGAGCATTATTCGTGCTTCTTCTGCATTATCCGGTCATTTTAAACATTTGAAAAAGAAGGTGGGAGCTCCAAAACTGCCAATTAGAAGAATTTGACTGCAAACACATTTGAAATTGACACATCAAAAGTTTTTACAGGTCAAAAATTGAACAATCTGAAACTTCGATGTATGAAACTTATCAAAAATTGAGTTTGTTTTTAATCTACAAGTATGAGCAAAAAACACAAGATGACAAAACTTTAGACAAAATATAAACGATGAATTCCTTATAAAAGCAGAACCAAAAAAATCAGATTCTAATTTTTCCAAATTTTTTTTCAGTTAACTGTTATCGACTTTCATAGGAGGAAAAACTATTTCTTCACAAGTGTTTGATTCCTGAAAGCAAAACTTACCAATTAATGTCCCACTCGATGAACTAAAAAATTTTATTAGAATCTGTCTTGATAACCAGACTGGAAGATATAGTCTATTCAAAGCTTCACAGCAGCATATAAAAACCAAAAAAAGCAGCCAATTTTCAACAAAATAATATAGTAAAGCAGAAATTCTACAGGATAAACAGTAAAACTTAATTCGTATCAAACATATACCGAAAAAATTAACGTTGAAATTGGTTCTTAAGTTTGATAGGTTCTTTGAAAAAATATTGACAAACAAGATCAAACAAGGAAAATTGATTTTCCCGCCTAACTGCCATGTTGTTTTATGTTTACAAAATCGATCGCATTTTTAAGACGGGAAATATTCAGTCACTGAAGCAAAATTAGAAATAACCAAAAAAAATAATTGAGAGCATTATTCGTGCTTCTTCTGCATTATCTGGTCATTTTAAACATTTGAAAAAGAAGGTAGGAGCTCCAAAACTGCCAATTAGAAGAATTTGACTGCAAACAAATTTGAAATTGACACATCAAAAGTTTTTACAGGTCAAAAATTGAACAATCTGAAACTTCGATGTATGAAACTCATCAAAAATTGAGTTTGTATTTAATCTACAAGTATGAGCAAAAAACACAAGATGACAAAACTTTAGACAAAACATAAACGACGAATTCCTTATAAAAGCAGAACCAAAAAAATCAGATTCTAGTTTTTCCAAATTTTTTTCAGTTAACTGTTATCGACTTTCATAGGAGGACAAACTATTTATTCACAAGTGTTTGATTCCTGGAAGCAAAATTTACCAAATAATGTCCCAATCGATGAACTATAATATTGTATTAGAATCTGTCTTGATAACCAGACTGGAAGATATAGTCTATTCAAAGCTTCACAGCTGCATATAAAAACCAAAAAAGCAGCCAATTTTCAACAAAATAATATAGTAAAGCAGAAATTCTCCAGGATAAACAGTAAAACTTAATTCGTATGAAACATATACCGAAAAAATTAACGTTGAAATTGGTTCTTAAGTTTGATAGGTTCTTTGAAAAAATATTGACAAACAAGATCAATGAAGGAAAATTGATTTTGCCGCCTAACTGCCATGTTGTTTTATTTTTACAAAATCGATCGCATTTTTCAGACGGGAAATATTCAGTCACTGAAGCAAAACTAGAAATAACCGAAAAAATAATTGAGAGCAATATTCGTGCTTCTTTTGCATTATCCGGTCATATTAAACATTTGAAAAAGAAGATAGGAGCTCCAAAACTGCCAATTAGAAGAATTTGACTGCAAACACATTTGAAATTGACACATCGGAAATTTTTACAGGTCAAAAATTGAACAATCTGAAACTTCGATGTATGAAACTCATCAAAAATTGAGTTTGTTTTTAATCTATAAGTATGAGCAAAAACACAAGATCACAAAACTTTAGGCAAAACATAAACAATGAATTCTTTATAAAAGCAGAACCAAAGAATTTAGATTATGATAAATTTTTCAATTTTTTTCTGCTAATTGTTATCGACTTTCATAGGAGGACAAACTATTTCTTCACAAGTGTTTGATTCCTGGAAGTAGAATTTACCAAATAATGTCCCAATCGATGAACTAAAAAATTGTATTAGAATCTGTCTTGATAAACAAACTGGAAAATACAGTTTATTCAAAGCTTCACTGCTGCATATAAAAACCAAAAATAAAGCAGCCAATTTTCAACAAAATAATTTTGTAAAGCAGAAATTCTGCAGCATAAACAGTAAAACTTAATTCGTATCAAACATATACCGACGAAATTAACGTTGAAATTGGTTCTTAAGTTTGATAGGTTCTTTGAAAAAATATTGACAAACAAGATCAATGAAGGAAAATTGATTTTGCCGCCTAACTGCCATGTTGTTTTGTTTTTACAAAATCGATTGCATTTTTCAGACGGGAAATATTCAGTCACTGAAGCAAAATGAGAAATAACCAAAAAAATATTGAAAGCAATATTCGTGCTTTTTCTACATTATCCGATCATTCTAATGTTTTGAAAAAGAAGCCAGGAGCTCCAAAACTGCCAATTAGAAGAATTGGACTGCAAATACATTTGAAATTGACACATCAAAAATTTTTACATGTCAAAAAATGAACAATCTGAGAGATCGATGTATGAAACTCATCAAAAATTGAGGTTTTTTAAACCTGTAAGCATGAGCAAAAAGTGCAAGATGACAAATGTTTAGGCAAAACATAAAAGATGAATTCCTTATAAACGCAGAACAAAAAAAATTACATTATGATAATCTTTCCAATTTTTTTTTCAGTTAATTGTTATCGACTTTCATAGGAGGACAAACTATTTCTTCGCAAGTGTTTGATTCCTGAAAGCAAAACTTACCAATTAATGTCCCACTCGATGAACTAAAAAATTTTATTAGAATCTGTCTTGATAAACAAACTGGAAAAATTAATCTATTCAAAGCTTCACTGCCGCATATAAAAACCAGAAATAAAGCAGCCAATTTTCAACCAAATAATATCGTAAAGCAGAAATTCTACAGGATAAACAGTAAAACTTAATTCGTATCAAACATATATCGAAAAAATTAACGTTGAAATTGTTTCATAAGTTTAATAGGTTCTTTGAAAAAATATTGACAAACAAGATCAAAGAAAGAAAATTGATTTTCCCGCCTCATCGCCATGTTGTTTTATTTTTAATAATTTGATCGCATTTTTCAGACGGGAAACATTCAGTCACGGAAACAAATTGAAAAATAACCAAAAAACAATTGAGAGCAATATTCGTGCTTCTTTTACTTTATCCCTGCTTTTTAAAGTTTTGAAAAAGAAGCCAGAAGCTCCAAAACTGCAAATAAGAAGAATTGGACTGCAAACACATTTGAAATTGACACATCGAAAAATTTTACAGGTCAAAAATTGAACAATCTGAAAGATCGATGTATGAAACTCATCAAAAATTGAGTTTGTTTTTAATCTATAAGCATGAGCAAAAAGTACAGGACGACAAAACTTTAGGCAAAACAGAAAAGATGAACTCCTTATAAAAAGCAGAACCAAAAAAATTGCATTATGATAATTTTTCCAATTTTTTTTTCAGTTAATTGTTATCGACTTTCATAGGAGGACAAACTATTTCTTCACAAACGTTTGATTCCTGAAAGCAAAGTTTAGCAATTAATGTCCCAATCGATGAACTAAAAAATTGTATTAGAATCTGTCTTGATAAACAAACTGGAAAATATAGTCTATTCAAAGCATCACTGCCGCAGATAAAAATCAAAAATAAAGCAGCCAATTTTCAACAAAATAATATCGTAAAGCAGAAATTCTACAGGATAAACAGTAAAACTTAATTCGTATCAAACATATATCGAAAAAATTAACGTTGAAATTGTTTCATAAGTTTAATAGGTTCTTTGAAAAAATATTGACAAACAAGATCAAAGAAAGAAAATTGATTTTCCCGCCTCATCGCCATGTTGTTTTATTTTTAATAATTTGATCGCATTTTTCAGACGGGAAACATTCAGTCACGGAAACAAATTGAAAAATAACCAAAAAACAATTGAGAGCAATATTCGTGCTTCTTTTACTTTATCCCTGCTTTTTAAAGTTTTGAAAAAGAAGCCAGAAGCTCCAAAACTGCAAATAAGAAGAATTGGACTGCAAACACATTTGAAATTGACACATCGAAAAATTTTACAGGTCAAAAATTGAACAATCTGAAAGATCGATGTATGAAACTCATCAAAAATTGAGTTTGTTTTTAATCTATAAGCATGAGCAAAAAGTACAGGACGACAAAACTTTAGGCAAAACAGAAAAGATGAACTCCTTATAAAAAGCAGAACCAAAAAAATTGCATTATGATAATTTTTCCAATTTTTTTTTCAGTTAATTGTTATCGACTTTCATAGGAGGACAAACTATTTCTTCACAAACGTTTGATTCCTGAAAGCAAAGTTTAGCAATTAATGTCCCACTCGATGAACTAAAAAATTGTTTTAGAGTCTGTCTTGATAAACAAACTGGAAAATTTAGTCTATTCAAAGCTTCACTGCCGCATATAAAAACCAGAAATAAAGCAGCTAATTTACAACCAAATAATATCGTAAAGCAGAAATTCTACAGGATATACAGTAAAACTTAATTCGTATCAAACATATACCGAAAAAATTAACGTTGAAATTGGTTCTAAAGTTTGATAGGTTCTTTGAAAAAATTTTGACAAACTAGATCAATGAAGGAAAATTGATTTTGCCGCCTAATCGCCATGTTTTTTTTTAAAAATTGATCGCAATTTTCAAACGGTAAATATTCAGTCATTGAAGCAAAATTAGAAAAATCCAAAAAAAAACAATTGAGAGCAATATTCGTGCTTCTTCTATATTATCCGGTTATGTTTTGAAAAAGAAGCCAGGAGCTCCAAAACTGCCAATTAAAAGAATTGGACTGCAAACACATTTGAAATTGACACATCAAAAAATTTTACAGGTCAAAAACTGAACAATCTGAAAGATCGATGTATGAAACTCATCAAAAATTGAGTTTGTTTTTAATCTACAAGCATGAGCGAAAAGTACAAGATGACAAAACTTTAGGCAAAACATAAAAGATGATTTCCTTATAAAAGCAGAACCAAACAATTACAATATGATAATTTTTCCTATTTTTTTCTGTTAATTGTTATCGACTTTCATAGGAGGACAAACTATTTCTTCACAAGTGTTTGATTCCTGAAAGCAAAATTTACCAATTAATGTCCCAATCGATGAACTAAAAAATTGTATTAGAATCTGTCTTGATAAACAAACTGGAAAATATAGTCTATTCAAAGCATCACTGCCGCAGATAAAAATCAAAAATAAAGCAGCCAATTTTCAACAAAATAATATCGTAAAGCAGAAATTCTACAGGATAAACAGTAAAACTTGATTCGTATCAAACATATACCGAAAAACTTAACGTTGAAATTGGTTCATAAGTTTGATAGGTTCTTTGAAAAAATATTGACAAACAAGATCAAAGAAGGAAAATTGATTTTCCCGCCTAATCGCCATGTTATTTTTTTTTAAAAATTGATCGCAATTTTCAAACGGTAAATATTCAGTCATTGAAGCAAAATGAGAAAAATCCAAAAAAAAACAATTGAGAGCAATATTCGTGCTTCTTCTACATTATACGGTCATGTTTTGAAAAAGAAGCCAGGAGCTCCAAAACTGCCAATTAAAAGAATTGGACTGCAAACACATTTGAAATTGACACATCGAAAAATTTTACAGGTCAAAAATTGAACAATCTGAAAGATCGATGTATGAAACTCATCAAAAATTGAGTTTGTTTTTAATCTATAAGCATGAGCAAAAAGTACAAGATGACAAAACTTTAGGCAAAACATAAAAATGATTTCCTTATAAAAGCAGAACCAAAAAATTACAATATGATAATTTTTCCTATTTTTTTTCTGTTAATTGTTATCGACTTTCATAGGAGGACAAACTATTTCTTCACAAGTGTTTGATTCCTGAAAGCAAAATTTACCAATTAATGTCCCAATCGATGAACTAAAAAATTGTATTAGAATCTGTCTTGATAAACAAACTGGAAAATATAGTCTATTCAAAGCATCACTGCCGCAGATAAAAATCAAAAATAAAGCAGCCAATTTTCAACAAAATAATATCGTAAAGCAGAAATTCTACAGGATAAACAGTAAAACTTGATTCGTATCAAACATATACCGAAAAACTTAACGTTGAAATTGGTTCATAAGTTTGATAGGTTCTTTGAAAAAATATTGACAAACAAGATCAAAGAAGGAAAATTGATTTTCCCGCCTAATCGCCATGTTATTTTTTTTTAAAAATTGATCGCAATTTTCAAACGGTAAATATTCAGTCATTGAAGCAAAATGAGAAAAATCCAAAAAAAAACAATTGAGAGCAATATTCGTGCTTCTTCTACATTATACGGTCATGTTTTGAAAAAGAAGCCAGGAGCTCCAAAACTGCCAATTAAAAGAATTGGACTGCAAACACATTTGAAATTGACACATCGAAAAATTTTACAGGTCAAAAATTGAACAATCTGAAAGATCGATGTATGAAACTCATCAAAAATTGAGTTTGTTTTTAATCTATAAGCATGAGCAAAAAGTACAAGATGACAAAACTTTAGGCAAAACATAAAAATGATTTCCTTATAAAAGCAGAACCAAAAAATTACAATATGATAATTTTTCCTATTTTTTTTCTGTTAATTGTTATCGACTTTCATAGGAGGACAAACTATTTCTTCACAAGTGTTTGATTCCTGAAAGTAGAATTTACCAAATAATGTCCCAATCGATGAACTAAAAAATTGTATTAGAATCTGTCTTGATAAACAAACTGGAAAATATAGTCTATTCAAAGCATCACTGCCGCATATAAAAATCAAAAATAAAGCAGCCAATTTTCAACCAAAATAATATCGTAAAGCAGAAATTCTACAGGATAAACAGTAAAACTTAATTCGTATCAAACATATACCGAAAAACTTAACGTTGAAATTGGTTCATAAGTTTGATAGGTTCTTTGAAAAAATATTGACAAACAAGATCAAAGAAGGAAAATTGATTTTCCCGCCTAATCGCCATGTAGTTTTTTTTAAAAAAAATTGATCACAATTTTCAAACGGTAAATATTCAGTCACTGAAGCAAAATGAGAAATAACCAAAAAAACAATTGAGAGCAATATTCGTGCTTCCTCTACATTATCCGGTCATGTTTTGAAAAAGAAGCCAGGAGCTCCAAAACTGCCAATTAGAAGAATTGGACTGCAAACACATTTGATATTGACACATCGAAATATTTTACAGGTCAAAAATTGAACAATCTGAAAGATCGATGTATGAAACTCATCAAAAATTGAGTTTGTTTTTAATCTATAAGCATGAGCAAAAAGTACAAGATGACAAAAATTTAGGCAAAACATAAAAGATGATTTCCTTATAAAAGCAGAACCAAAAAATTACAATATGATAATTTTTCCTATTTTTTTTCTGATAATTGTTATCGACTTTCATAGGAGGACAAACTATTTCTTCACAAGTGTTTGATTCCTGAAAGCAAAATTTACCAATTAATGTCCCAATCGATGGACTAAAAAATTGTATTAGAATCTGTCGTGATAAACAAACTGGAAAATATAGTCTATTCAAAGCATCACTGCCGCATATAAATATCAAAAATAAAGCAGCCAATTTTCAACAAAATAATATCGTAAAAGCAGAAATTCTACAGGATACACAGTAAAACTTAATTCGTATCAAACATATACCGAAAAACTTGACGTTGAAATTGGTTCATAAGTTTGATGATTTCTTTGAAAAAATATTGACAAACAAGATCAAAGAAGGAAAATTGATTTTCCCGCCTAATCGCCATGTAGTTTTTTTTAAAAAAATTGATCGCAATTTTCAAACGGTAAATATTGAATCACTGAAGCAAAATGAGAAATAACCAAAAAAACAATTGAGAGCAATATTTGTGCTTCCTCTACATTATCCGGTCATGTTTTGAAAAAGAAGCCAGGAGCTCCAAAACTGCCAATTAGAAGAATTGGACTGCAAACACATTTGAAATTGACACATCGAAAAATTTTACAGGTCAAAAATTGAACAATCTGAAAGATCGATGTATGAAACTCATCAAAAATTGAGTTTGTTTTTAATCTATAAGCATGAGCAAAAAGTACAAGATGACAAAACTTTAGGCAAAACATAAAAGATGATTTCCTTATAAAAGCAGAACCAAAAATTTGCAATATGATAATTTTTCCTATTTTTTTTCTGTTAATTGTTATGGACTTTCATAGGAGGACAAACTAATTCTTCACAAGTGTTTGATTCCTGAAAGCAAAATTTACCAATTAATGCCCCAATCAATGAACTAAAAATTGTATTAGAATCTGTCTTGATTAACAAACTGGAAAATATATTCTATTGAAAGCATCACTGTCGCATATAAAAATCAAAAATAAAGCAGCCAATTTTCAACAAAATGATATCATAAAGCAAAAATTCTACAGGATAAACAGTAAAACTTAATTCGCATTAAACATATACCGAAAAACTATACCGAAATTGGTTCATAAGTTTGATAGGTTCTTTGAAAAAATATTGACAAACAAGATCAAAGAAGGAAAATTGATTTTCTCGCCTAATCGCCATGTTGTTTTTTTTAAAAAAAAATTTATGGCAATTTTCAAACGGTAAATATTCAGTCACTGAAGCAAAATGAGAAATATCCAAACGAAACAATTGAGAGCAATATTCGTGCTTCTCCTACATTATCCGGTCATTTTAATGTTTTGAAAAAGAAACCAGGAGCTCCAAAACTGCCAATAAGAAGAATTGGACTGCAAAAACATATGAAATTGACACATCGAAAATTTTACTGGTCAAAAAGTGAACAATATGTTAGATCGATGTATAAAACTCATCAAAAATTGAGTTTGTTTTTAATCTATAAGCATGAGCAGAAAGTACAAGATGACAAAACTTTAGGCAAAACATAAAAGATGATTTCCTCATAAAAGCAGAACCAAAAAAAATTCATTATGATAATTTTTCCTAATTTTTTTTCTGTTTTTTGTTATCGACTTTCATAGGAGGACAAACTATTTCTTCACAAGTGTTTGATTCCTGAAAGCAAAACTTACCAAATAATGTCCCACTCGATGAACTAAAAAATTGTATTAGAATCTGTCTTGATAAACAAACTGGAAAATTTAATCTATTCAAAGCTTCACTGCCCATATAAGAACCAGAAATAAGGCCGCCAATTTTCAACCAAATAATATCATAAAGCAGAAATTCTACAGGATAAACAGTAAAACTTAATTCGCATCAAACATATACCGAAAAACTATACCGAAATTGGTTCATAAGTTTGATAGGTTCTTTGAAAAAATATTGAAAAACAAGATCAAAGAAGGAAAATTGATTTTCCCGCCTAATCGCCATTTTGTTTTTTAAAAAAAAATTGATCGCAATTTTCAAACGGTAATTATTCAGTCACTGAAGCAAAATGAGAAAAATCCAAAAAAAAACAATTGAGAGCAATATTCGTGCTTCTTCTACATTATCCGGTCATTTTAAAGATTTGAAAAGGAAACCATGAGCTCCAAAACTGCCAATAAGAAGAATTGGACTGCAAGCACATTTGAAATTAACACATCGAAAAATTTTACAGGTCAAAAATTGAACAATCTGAAAGATCGATGTATGAAACTCATTGAAAATTGAGTTTGTTTTTAATCTATAAGCATGAGCAAAAAATACAATATGGCAAAACTTAAGGCAAAACATAAAAGATGATTTCCTCATAAAAGCAGAATCAAAAAATTACAATATGATAATTTTTCCTATTTTTTTTTCTGTTAATTGTTATCGACTTTCATAGGAAGACTAACTATTTCTTCACAAGTGTTTGATTCCTGAAAGCAAAATTTACCAATTAATGCCCCAATCAATGAACTAAAAAATTGTATTGGAATCTGTCTTGATAAACAAACTGGAAAATATATTCTATTCAAAGCATCACTGTCGCATATAAAAATCAAAAATAAAGCAGCCAATTTTCAACAAAATAATATTGTAAAGCAAAAATTCTACAGGATAAACAGTAAAAATTAATTCGCATCAAACATATACCGAAAAACTTAACGCTGAAATTGGTACATAAGTTTGATAGGTTCTTTGAAAAAATATTGAAAAACAAGATCAAAGAAGGAAAATTGATTTTCCCGCCTAATCGCCATGTTGTTTTTTTTTGAAAAAAAATTGATCGCAATTTTCAAACGGTAAATATTCAGTCACTAAAGCAAAATGAGAAATTTCCAAAAAAAACAATTGAGAGCAATATTCGTGCTTCTTCTACATTATCCGGTCATTTTAAAGTTTTGAAAAAGAAACCAGGAGGTCCAAAACTGCCAATAAGAAGAATTGGACTGCAAACACATTTGAAATTGACACATCGAAAAATTTTACAGGTCAAAAATTGAACAATCTGAAAGATCGATGTATGAAACTCATCAAAAATTGAGTTTGTTTTTAATCTCTAAGCATGAGCAAAAAGTACAAGATGACAAAACTTTAGGCAAAACATAAAAGATGAATTCCTTATAAAAGCAAAACCAAAAAATTACATTGTGATAATTTTTCCAATTTATTTTCAGTTAATTTTTATCAACTTTCATAGGAGGACAAACTCTTTCTTCACAAGTGTTTGATTCCTGAAAGCAAAACTTACCAATTAATGTCCCACTCGATGAACTAAAAAATTGTATTAGAATCTGTCTTGATAAACAAACTGGAAATTTTAATCTATTCAAAGCTTCTCTGCCGCATATAAAAACCAGAAATAAAGCAGCCAATTTTCAACCAAATAATATCGTAAAGCAGAAATTCTACAGGATAAACAGTAAAAATTAATTCGCATCAAACATATACCGAAAAACTTAACGCTGAAATTGGTACATAAGTTTGATAGGTTCTTTGAAAAAATATTGAAAAACAAGATCAAAGAAGGAAAATTGATTTTCCCGCCTAATCGCCATTTTGTTTTTTTTTTAAAAAAAAATTGATCGCAATTTTCAAACGGTAATTATTCAGTCACTGAAGCAAAATGAAAAAAATCCAAAAAAAAAAACAATTGAGAGCAATATTCGTGCTTCTTCTACATTATCCGGTCATTTTAAAGTTTTGAAAAAGAAACCATGATCTCCAAAACTGCCAATAAGAAGAATTGGACTGCAAACACATTTGAAATTGACACATCGAAAAATTTTACAGCTAAAAATTGAACAATCTGAAAGATCGATGTATGAAACTCATTAAAAATTGAGTTTGTTTTTAATCTATAAGCATGAGCAAAAAATACAATATGACAAAACTTAAGGCAAAACATAAAAGATGATTTCCTCATAAAAGCAGAACCAAAAAATTACAATATGATAATTTTTCCTATTTTTTTTCTGTTAATTGTTATCGACTTTCATAGGAAGACAAACTATTTCTTCACAAGTGTTTGATTCCTGAAAGCAAAATTTACCAATTTATGTCCCAATCGATGAACTAAAAAATTGTATTAGAATCTGTCTTGATAAACAAACTGGAAAATATAGTCTATTCAAAGCATCACCGCCGCATATAAAAATCAAAAATAAAGCAGCCAATTTTCAACAAAATAATATTGTAAAACAAAAATTCTACAGGATAAACAGTAAAACTTAATTCGTATCAATCATATACCGAAAAATTAACGTTGAAATTGGTTCAAAAGTTTGATTGGTTCTTTGAAAAAATATTGACAAACGAGATAAAAGAAGGAAACTTGATTTTCCCGCCTAATCGCCATGTTGTTTTTTTTTTAAAAAAATTGATCGCAATTTTCAAACGGTAAATATTCAGTCACTAAAGCAAAATGAGATATTTCCAAAAAAAACAATTGAGAGCAATATTCCTGCTTCTTCTACATTATCCGGTCATTTTAAAGTTTTGAAAAAGAAACCAGGAGCTCCAAAACTGCCAATAAGAAGAATTGGACTGCAAACGCATTTGAAATTGACACATCAAGAACTTTTACAGGTCAAAAACTGAACAATCTGAAACATCGATGTATGAAACTCATCAAAAATTGAGTTTTTTTTAAATCTCTAAGCATGAGCAAAAAGTACAAGATGACAAAACTTTAGGCAAAACATAAAAGATGAATTCCTTATAAAAGCAAAACCAAAAAATTACATTATGATAATTTTTCCAATTTATTTTCAGTTAATTGTTATCGACTTTCATAGTAGGACAAACTCTTTCTTCACAAGAGTTTGATTCCTTAAAGCAAAATTTACCAATTAATGTCCCAATAGAAGAACTAAAAAATTGTATTAGAATCTGTCTTGATAAACAATTTGGAAAATATAGTCTTTTCAAAGCTTCACTGCCGCATATATAAACCAAAAATAAAGCAGCCAATTTTCAACAAAATAATATCGTAAAGCAGAAATTCTACAGGATAAACAGTAAAACCTAAATCGCATCAAACCTATACCGAAAAAATTAACGTTGAAATTGGTTCATAAGTTTGATAGGTTCTTTGAAAAAAAATTGACAAACAATATCAAAGAAGGCAAATTGATTTTCCCGCCTAATCGCCATGTTGGTTTATTTTTAAAAAATTGATCGCATTTTTCAGACGGGAAAAAATCAGTCACTGAAGCAAATTGAGAAATAACCAAAAAAACAATTGAGAGCAGTATTCGTGCTTCTTCTACATTATCGGGTCATGTTTTGAAAAAGAAGCCAGGAGCTCCAAAACTGCCAATTAGAAGAATTGGACTGCAAACACATTTGAAATTGACACATCGAAAAATTTTACAGCTAAAAAATGAACAATCTGAAAGATCGATGTATGAAACTCATTAAAAATTGAGTTTGTTTTTAATCTATAAGCATGAGCAAAAAGTACAAGATGACAAAACTTTAGGCAAAACATAGAAGATGAATTCCTTATAAAAGCAAAACCAAAAAATTACATTATGATAATTTTTCTAATTTTTTTTCAGTCAATTGTTATCGACTTTCATAGGAGGACAAACTTTTTCTTCACAAGTGTTTGATTCCTGAAAGCAAAATTTACCAATAAATGTCCCAATCGATGAACTAAAAAATTGTATTAGATTTCTGTCTTGATAAACAAACTGGAAAATATAGTCTATTCAAAGCATCACTGCCACATATAAAAATTAAAAATAAAGCAGCCAATTTTCAACAAAATAATATTGTAAAGCAAAAATTCTACAGGATAAACAGTAAAACTTAATTCGTATCAAACATATACCGAAAAAATTAACGTTGAAATTGGTCCATAAGTTTGATAGGTTCTTTGAAAAAAAACTGACAAACAATATCAAAGAAGGCAAATTGATTTTCCCGCCTAATCGCCATGTTGGTTTATTTTTAAAAAATTGATCGCATTTTTCAGACGGGAAAAAATCAGTCACTGAAGCAAATTGAGAAATAACCAAAAAAACAATTGAGAGCAGTATTCGTGCTTCTTCTACATTATCGGGTCATGTTTTGAAAAAGAAGCCAGGAGCTCCAAAACTGCCAATTAGAAGAATTGGACTGCAAACACATTTGAAATTGACACATCGAAAAATTTTACAGGTCAAAAATTGAACAATCTGAAAGATCGATGTATGAAACTCATCAAAAATTGAGTTTGTTTTTAATCTATAAGCATGAGCAAAAAGTACAAGATGACAAAACTTTAGGCAAAACATAGAAGATGAATTCCTTATAAAAGCAAAACCAAAAAATTACATTATGATAATTTTTCTAATTTTTTTTCAGTCAATTGTTATCGACTTTCATAGGAGGACAAACTATTTCTTCACAAGTGTTTGATTCCTGAAAGCAAAATTTACCAATAAATGTCCCAATCGATGAACTAAAAAATTGTATTAGATTTCTGTCTTGATAAACAAACTGGAAAATATAGTCTATTCAAAGCATCACTGCCACATATAAAAATTAAAAATAAAGCAGCCAATTTTCAACAAAATAATATTGTAAAGCAAAAATTCTACAGGATAAACAGTAAAACTTAATTCGTATCAAACATATACCGAAAAAATTAACGTTGAAATTGGTCCATAAGTTTGATAGGTTCTTTGAAAAAATATTGACAAACAAGATCAAAGAAGGAAAATTGATTTTCCCGCCTAACTGCCATGTTTTTTTATTTTTACAAAATTGATCGCATTTTTCAGACGGGAAATATTCAGTCACTGAAGCAAAATTAGAAATAACCAAAAAAATAATTGAGAGCAATATTCGTGCTTCTTCTGCATTATCCGGTCATTTTAAAGTTTTGAAAAAGAAGCCATGAGCTCCAAAACTGCCAATAAGAAGAATTGGACTGCAAACACATTTGAAATTGACACATCGAAAAATTTTACAGGTCAAAAATTGAACAATCTGAAAGATCGATGTATGAAACTCATTAAAAATTGAATTTGTTTTTAATCTATAAGCATGAGCAAAAAGTACAAGAAGACAAAACTTTAGGCAAAACATAAAAGATGATTTCCTCATAAAAACAGAACCAAAAAAAATTCATTATGATAATTTTTCCTAATTTTTTTCCTGTTTATTGTTATCGACTTTCATAGGAAGACAAACTATTTCTTCACAAGTGTTTGATTCCTGAAAGCAAAACTTACCAATTAATGTCCCACTCGATGAACTAAAAAATTGTATTAGAATCTGTCTTGATAAACAAACTGGAAAATATAGTCTATTCAAAGCTTCACTGCCGCATGTAAAAACCAGAAATAAAGCAGCCAATTTTCAACCAAATAATATCGTAAAGCAGAAATTCTACAGGATAAACAGTAAAACTTAATTCGCATCAAACATATACCGAAAAACTTAACGCTGAAATTGGTTCATAAGTTTGATAGGTTCTTTGAAAAAATATTGAAAAACAAGATCAAAGAAGGAAAATTGATTTTCCCACCTAATCGCCGTGTTGTTTTTTTTAAAAAAAAATTGATCGCAATTTTCAAACGGTAAATATTCAGTCACTGAAGCAAAATGAGAAAAATCCAAAAAAAAAACAATTGAGAGCAATATTCGTGCTTCTTCTACATTATCCGGTCATTTTAAAGTTTTGGAAAAGAAACCATGAGCTCCAAAACTGCCAATAAGAAGAATTGGACTGCAAACACATTTGAAATTGACACATCGAAAAATTTTACAGGTAAAAATTGAACAATCTGAAAGATCGATGTATGAAATTCATTAAAAAATGAGTTTGTTTTTAATCTATAAGCATGAGCAAAAAATACAATATGACAAAACTTAAGGCAAAACATAAAAGATGATTTCCTCATAAAAGCAGAACCAAAAAATTACAATATGATAATTTTTCCTATTTTTTTTCTGTTAATTGTTATCGACTTTCATAGGAAGACAAACTATTTCTTCACAAGTGTTTGATTCGTGAAAGCAAAATTTACCAATTTATGTCCCAATCGATGAACTAAAAAAATGTATTAGAATCTGTCTTGATAAACAAACTGGAAAATATAGTCTATTCAAAGCATCACTGCCGCATATAAAAATCAAAAATAAAGCAGCCAATTTTCAACAAAATAATATTGTAAAACAAAAATTCTACAGGATAAACAGTAAAACTTAATTCGTATTAATCATATACCGAAAAAATTAACGTTGAAATTGGTTCATAAGTTTGATAGGTTCTTTGAAAAAATATTGACAAACAAGATAAAAGATGGAAACTTGATTTTCCCGCCTAATCGCCATGTTGTTTTTTTTTTAAAAAAATTGATCGCAATTTTCAAACGGTAAATATTCAGTCACTAAAGCAAAATGAGATATTTCCAAAAAAAACAATTGAGAGCAATATTCCTGCTTCTTCTACATTATCCGGTCATTTTAAAGTTTTGAAAGAGAAACCAGGAGCTCCAAAACTGCCAATAAGAAGAATTGGACTGCAAACACATTTGAAATTGACACATCAAAAACTTTTACAGGTCAAAAACTGAACAATCTGAAACATCGATGTATGAAACTCATCAAAAATTGAGTTTTTTTAAAATCTCTAAGCATGAGCAAAAAGTACAAGATGACAAAACTTTAGGCAAAACATAAAAGATGAATTCCTTATAAAAGCAAAACCAAAAAATTACATTGTGATAATTTTTCCAATTTATTGTCAGTTAATTTTTATCGACTTTCATAGGAGGACAAACTCTTTCTTCACAAGAGTTTCATTCCTGAAAGCAAAATTTACCAATTAATGTTCCAATAGAAGAACTAAAAAATTGTATTAGAATCTGTCTTGATAAACGATTTGGAAAATATAGTCTATTCAAAGCTTCACTGCCGCATATATAAACCAAAAATAAAGCAGCCAATTTTCAACAAATTAATATCGTAAAGCAGAAAATCTACAGGATAAACAGTAAAACCTAAATCGCATCAAACCTATACCGAAAAAATTAACGTTGAAATTGGTTCATAAGTTTGATAGGTTCTTTGAAAAAATATTGACAAACAAGATCAAAGAAGGCAAATTGATTTTCCCGCCTAATCGCCATGTTGGTTTATTTTTAAAAAATTGATCGCATTTTTCAGACGGGAAAAATTCAGTCACTGAAGCAAAATGAGAAATAACCAAAAAAACAATTGAGAGCAATATTCGTGCTTCTTCTACATTATCCGGTCATTTTAAAGTTTTGGAAAAGAAACCATGAGCTCCAAAACTGCCAATTAGAAGAATTGGACTGCAAACACATTTGAAATTGACACATCGAAAAATTTTACGGGTCAAAAATTGAACAATCTGAAAGATCGATGTATGAAACTCATCAAAAATTGAGTTTGTTTTTAATCTATAAGCATGAGCAAAAAGTACGAGATGACAAAACTTTAGGCAAAACATAGAAGATGAATTCCTTATAAAAGCAGAACCAAAAAAATTACATTATGGTAATTTTTCTAATTTTTTTTCAGTCAATTGTTATCGACTTTCATAGGAGGACAAACTATTTCTTCACAAGTGTTTGATTCCTGAAAGCAAAATTTACCAATAAATGTCCCAATCCATGAACTAAAAAATTGTATTAGAATCTGTCTTGATAAACAAACTGGAAAATATAGTCTATTCAAAGCATCACTGCCACATATAAAAATCAAAAATAAAGCAGCCAATTTTCAACAAAATAATATTTTAAAGCAAAAATTCTACAGGATAAACAGTAAAACTTAATTCGTATCAAACATATACCGAAAAAATTAACGTTGAAATTGGTCCATAAGTTTGATAGGTTCTTTGAAAAAATATTGACAAACAAGATCAAAGAAGGAAAATTGATTTTCCCGCCTAACTGCCATGTTTTTTTTAAAAAAATTGATCGCAATTTTCAAACGGTAAATATTCAGTCACTAAAGCAAAATGAGAAATTTCCAAAAAAAACAATTGAGAGCAATATTCCTGCTTCTTCTACATTATCCGGTCATTTTAAAGTTTTGAAAGAGAAACCAGGAGCTCCAAAACTGCCAATAAGAAGAATTGGACTGCAAACACATTTGAAATTGACACATCGAAAAATTTTACAGGTCAAAAATTGAACAATCTGAAAGATCGATGTATGAAACTCATTAAAAATTGGATTTGTTTTTAATCTATAAGCATGAGCAAAAAGTACAAGATGACAAAACTTTAGGCAAAACATAAAAGATGATTTCCTCATAAAAGCAGAACCAAAAAAAATTCATTATGTTAATTTTTCCTAGTTTTTTTTCTGTTTATTGTTATCAACTTTCATAGGAGGACAAACTATTTCTTCACAAGTGTTTGATTCCTGAAAGCAAAACTTACCAATTAATGTCCTACTCGATGAACTAAAAAATTGTATTAGAATCTGTCTTGATAAACAAACTGGAAAATATAGTCTATTCAAAGGTTCACTGCCACATATAAAAACCAAAATAAAGCAGCCAGTTTTCAACAAGATAATATCGTAAAGCAGAAATTCAACAGCATAAACAGTACAAATTAATTCGTATCAAACATATACCGAAAAAATTAACGTTGAAATTGGTTCTTAAGTTTGACAGGTTCTTTGAAAAAATATTGACAAACAAGATCAAAGAAGGAAAATTGATTTTCCCGCCTAACTGCCATGATGTTTTATTCTTACAAAATCGATCGCATTTTTCAGAGGGAAATATTCAGTCACTGAAGCAAAATTAGAAATAACCAAAAAAATAATTGAGAGCAATATTCGTGCTTCTTCTGCATTATCCGGTCATTTTAAACTTTTGAAAAAAAGTAGGAGCTCCAAAACTGCCAATTAGAAGAATTTGACTGCAAACACATTTGAAACTGACACATCAAAAATTTTTACAGGTCAAAAACTGAACAATCTGAAACTTTGATTATGAAACTCATCAAAAATTGAGTTTGTTTTTCGCTCTATATACATGAGCAAAAAGATGACAAAATTTTAGGCAAAACATAAAAATGAATTCCTTATAAAAGCAGAACCAAAAAAAATAGATTATGATAATTTTTCCAATTTTTTTTCAGTTAACTGTTATCGACTTTCATAGGAGGAAAAACTATTTCTTCACAAGTGTTTGATTCCTTAAAGCGACATTTACCAATTATGTCCCAATCGATGAGAAAAAAATATATCTCTCAGTAAGTCATCCTCTAAAACTGTTTTAATTAAAATTCATATCCTTAATATACTGTTTGTAAGAACCAAAAGCAAAATAGCCTTTTAAAAAATGATGCATTAGCCGTTTAAAAGTGTCTACCCATTTGAAGTAAACAACTCCTTTCTGAGAATGTTAATCTATACCCGTCTGGCTACCTGAAGCAAAATTTCTGAACCACCTTTAACACAGCTAAAAATCAATTTGATAGAATCAGTGTTTGATAGAACACATTGAAAAAAGTAAATGGAACACAAAAAAAAATGTTAAGAAGTCCTAAAAGTAATCTTGCTCTCGTTCTTTCTCTTCAACTCACCAATTTGACCCTCTATAGTGCACGAAATCAGACTTGCAAATCCCAACATAATCAAGGTTTTATTCTTTCAAACGGTTAGACCAACTGCAGCTATGAAAATTGCTAAATCGATCTTTGAATAATTTGTTGATACCACATTTACAAACGCTCTGGCAGCTTTGGCACCAATTATATATTTCTCATTATTTTCTCTGAAAAACAGAATCCAAAAGTTGTAAACTTGTGTTAGCAGGATTACGAACACTGTAGCGCAACAATCCCGATCAGGCGCGACGAGTTTTGGCACGTTAGAGATTGAAGCTGTTAAAGCTCAAAAGATATTTGAGAGAATAAGAATTAATTATAGGAGATTCAAAAGAGAAGAAAATTGTGAAGATTTTAGCAAAAATCAGCTGTATATATAGTCTAAAAGATAATTATAACATTTACAGTGTACATTTGTTAAAAGGTTAACGTATCAAAAATCAGGCAATTTTGGGGCGTATGAGTGGGCGTCATTTCATTATTACATACAAAATTTACTTCACTTGAGATCGTTCACAAAGTTGCATTTCCTATTCAATATTAGTAGATAAATATCAATATTTGACAAACATACAGATCTCAACTGATTTACATTCATTTTCTAAATTGTGAGCTGCAGTTGTTATAAATCTGGTAAGTTTGTTTTCTTTCTGAGTTTATCAACATAAGTTAAGTTTCTGAGCTCTAAGATAATTTCTAAGTTCTTTTCTGTGCTCCAATACCCCCACTCAGATTGTTGCCGCTAGGTAAGAATCTGGACTCGCCCAATAGTTGTTCTCGATGTTGTTCTACTTTCTGCTGTGGCAAAGATTTTGTCAGAAGATCTGCTGCCATTTCATCTGTTGGCGTGTAGATCAATTTGATTGAGTTGTCATCAACTCGTTTTCGGATGAAATGATATATTGTGTCGATGTGTTTGGATCGTTTGTGAAGCACCGGGTTCGTTGCAAGCTTTATGCAACTCTGGTTGTTCTCTCCAATGGTTGTGGGCTCAAACTGTTCGTACCCCAGTTCTCTAAGAAGACCACGCAAGAAGATGGCTTCTTGCACCGCGGCAGCTAAACCCTGGTATTCTGCCTCACAAGATGAGAGTGACACTGTCGGTTGCTTCTTGACTTGCCAACTGGCAGATCCCCCACTGTCTCCCAGCTTGAAATAGTATCCTGTGGTCGATCGTCTATCATTTACATCTCCACTCCAGTCTGCATCTGTTTCTCCAACTAGAGTGCGGTTGCTGGTTGATGGGAAAAAGAGTCTAAGAGATTTAGTATGTTGTAGGTATCTCAACACGCGCTTGCCACCATTGAAATGCTCAACAGTTGGTTCATTCATGAAGCGTGATAAGACATTTGTGATCCACATGATATCTGGTCTAGTTTGCTTAGCTAGGTAAAGTAATGAACCTACTAGACTTCTAAACTCATGTGAATCTACTCTTACTGAATCTTCCTGAGCTACTTCAAGTTTTAGGTTATTTTCTGCTGGCGTTTTGCTTGGTTTGCAGTTTTGCATATTGAACTGTTCTAAAATGTTTTGAGTGCACTTTTCTCGATCTAAAAATATTCCTTTTTCTGTTTTAAGAATTCGCATTCCGAGAAACCATTCAAGATCTCCTCTGTCGTCCATTTTAAACTTTGATTCTAGTGAATTTTGTCAATTTGTTGATCTCGGTTTGACTATTTCCTGCTATGACTAAGTCATCAACCCAGGTTAGAACATACAGTTTGTCATTTTCTTTGTTTTTTTAGAAAAAGACAGTAATCGTGTTTACTTCTCTCAAAACCTTGCTGAATTAGAAAATTTGAAAGCTCCTGATAACAATTTTTGGCTGCTTGCTTCAGTCCATATATTGATTTTTTAAGCTTACAAACTAACTTGTTGCCATTGCTGTCTAACTTTTCAAAACCTTTTGGTTGCTCTAGATAGACTTGTTCGTCTATTTTAGGACGCAAATAAGCTGCTTTTACATCCATTTGTTTTAAAAAGAAGTTTTCAATAGCTGATAAAGCTAGTAGAATTTAAAGGTTTCAGGTTTGCTTGTGGGAGCAAAAGTATCGGAATATTCAATTCCCTCAATTTGTTTAAAACCTTTTGCTACATAACGAGCTTTAAACTTATCGATATTTCCGTTTGAATCGTGTTTAATTTTGTACACCCATCGGCCAGGAATAATATTTTGTCCTTTTTCTTTTGGAACTAAGTCCCAAGTTTCTGTTTCATTTAAACTTTCTATCTCTGTTTTCATTGCTTCAAGCCATTTGTCTTTTTGTTCAGAATTAATAGCGTTTTCAAAGTTTTCAGGCTCGATGAAGTTTTTTGTTAATGTGCTTTGAACAGCATGAGAATAGCTTTTACCAAGACTTTCCGGAGGCGCTCTAGACCTATCACTTCGCTTAAGTTCTCTATCTTGAGCTGCTTCCTTTCTCAATCTTTTCATTTCATCGTACTCTGACCAAAGTTGGAAGGTCTTTTGGTCTCCTGAAGGAATTGCTATTTGACCTAGCTTACCTATCATTTGCAGTCTTGAGGGTGGTTTTACTTTTTTCTGTTGCAATTTTTTGACAGGTACTGGAATTTTTGAAGGCTTTCTTTCTATGTTTTTCACTGCGACATTTGGATTAAATTTTACATTAATTTTGGATTTTGGTTTGACGCTGGGACTTGGTTTTTCCTCTTTAATTTCTTGATCAAATTCAGTTTTTGTGTTGTTTTCACTTTCTTGAACGCTCTCTGTTTCAGTTAAATCAACCTCTGAACTTAACTCACTTGAGGTGCTTGTATCCTGAAGTTCTTCTCTTACTTCGTCTAAGTCCAGATATATAAAGCTGTCTTCTATATCTTTGGTTTCATTATGAAAACCTGGTAGATTGTTTTCATTGAACTTAACATTTCTAGAAGTGAAAATTTGCCTAGTTCTTATGTTTTGCAACAAATAAGCTGTTGTGTTATCAGAGTAACCAATGAACAGGCACTTCGTTGCTTTTGGATCAAACTTTGATTTCTTACTGGCATCACGGTTTTTTGAATAGGCTACACAACCAAACACTTTTAGATGGTCGCTTCTTGGTTTTCTACCGAAAAATTTTTCGAAGGCTGATTTTGTATTTTTGTCTTTGACAACTAAATTTCTAGCATAACATGATGTATCTACAGCTCGAACCCAATAGCTTTTTGGCAATTTTGAATCTATTAGAAGGCATCTTGCAGCCTCTACTACTGTTCTATTAAAACGTTCTGCAACACCATTTTGCTCAGGTGTTTCAGGAAATGTGAACTCACGAGCTATTTCTTTGCTTATGCAAAATTTTTTAAAGGCTTTGTTTTTGTATTCTGTTCCATTATCAGTTCTCAAAATTTTTGGTCGGCCATATTGTGCAACATACTCTTTGAAAGTTTGCAATGCCTGCGTTTTGTATTTCATAAATTTTACTTTTACGTAGCCACTGAATTCGTCTATGAAACTAATTGCATATCTGTTGCCACCTATACTTGATGGACTAACTGGTCCAATAACGTCAGAGTAAACTCTTTCTAGTTTTTGAGTTGCTTTGTTATCGCTCACTTTTGGAACACGCTTTTTCGAAATTTTTCCCAGAGCACAAGTTTCACAAAAATCTGAAGCTTGGGAAGCTTCGTCTGTTGTATTTGCTACATCTCTAAAGTTCAAATGTCCAAGTCTTTTGTGCCAGAGTTTTGCTTGACACGTGCCCCCACTTAAGTTTGAAAAGTGGTGCTTATTTTTTTTTCTGTATGGTAAGAAGAACAATTTGCCTCTTCTTATCAGTCTGAAGCTTTCTTGGCTTCTGAGTTTTAGAACTGACTGAGCTTTTGTGTGAAATAATTCGTGTTGCTTTTGAACTAAACATGAAACTGAAATTAAGTTTGTTTTGTACTCTGGTACATGCAGAACGTTTTCAAAAGTCAACTTATGTAGCACACCTTTAGTGTCTCGTGCTTCTACATCTACATCTCCTATTCCTTCTACTTTTGTTTTCCCTCCATCTGGATTGTTAACTGTGGTTTCTAGTTTTTGGTAATTTTTAAACCAAGTTTTATCTATCATCATGTGATCAGTACTGCCTGAATCTACTACTAAATCAGTTTTTGAAACTTCAAATGAGCTGTCAGCGCTTAAACTAAACGCTAAGCCTTTATGAGGACTTTTTTGTTGATGTTTACATGCACTTGCTAGGTGGCCTTTAGCCTTGCATATACTACATACAGCGTTGTCTTTTTTGTAACAACTAGCTGCTAAATGTCCAAGTTTGTTACATACAAAACACAATCTAGGGCCTTTGGAACTACTAGGCTTAGAAAAAGCTTCCTAGGATGTGATTTGAATGAAGAGTGTATACCAATTTGATGAGAAGCATTCTTTGCGGACATGGCAACGTGCTGATCCTCCTCCACATCATTTCTCTGTCTGCGGCTCTCCTCAAAGTTGGTGAGACGCTTCCTCAGTTCCACAAAGTTCTCTGCAGGATTGAAGCTCTCCTGCACCACAAAATGCTCGTATCGTTGTGGAAGTCCGTTCAATACCATTGCATTAAACAGCGTCTCAGAAAGCTCCTCACCAGCATGATGCAATTGGGTGACCAGTTTTTGCGCTCTGATGAAGTACTGGTGGATGGCTTTGTCCTCTCGAAGCGGTAGTCTGGCCAAATGCCTCATCAGACTGATGACTGTGGTTGTCTCGTCGCTTCTGAAGCGTTGCTGGAGAAGTTGCCACGCTTTCTGGCCATCTCCGAGTCCCTTGCTGTTCACACAGTCTTGTCGGATGAGCATGAGGCTGCTGGCGTCTAGCGTCATTGCCAGGTAGCACCAAATCTGATTTTTGCGGCTCTCATCTTCCTGTAGAGCTGTAGCTCTAGCTTGAGTCTGTGCCTCGTGTCTTCGCGTTTGTGCATCATTGGCATCTTCCCTCAGTGGTGCTGGCCTGTCAGGTAGCTCAACTGTGTCTGTGAGCGTTTCGAAGAGCCCCTTGGTTTGTGCAAAGGCAGAGAAACGAGTGCTCCATGTTGGATAGTCCTCAGCCAACCCGCTAAACTTCATCCACTTCAAATTATTGTTTGATGGTTCCATTATGAAGTTTAAACTTCAACTTTTCTTTCAGAATTTCAGATTTAGCTTTTATTTACGAGGGAAATTTCAAATTTTTATCTTAAAACTCTCGTCAATCTAGAAGAGCTAAAACTGCCAACACTGACACTTCAATTTCAACCAAAACTCTATTAGCGTATCAACGGTCTGATGGCTGGGCCCATAACCTGTTAGCAGGATTACGAACACTGTAGCGCAACAACCCCGATGAGGCGGGACGAGTTTTGGCACGTTAGAGATTGAAGCTGTTAAAGCTCAAAAGATATTTGAGAGAATAAGAATTAATTATAGGAGATTCAAAAGAGAAAAAAATTGTGAAGATTTTAGCAAAAATCAGCTGTATATATAGTCTAAAAGATAAATATAACATTTACAGTGTACATTTGTTAAAAGGTTAACGTATCAAAAATCAGGCAATTTTGTGGCGTATGAGTGGGCGTCATTTCTTTATTACATACAAAATTAACTTCACTTGAGATCGTTCACAAAGTTGCATTTCCTATTCAATATTAGTAGATAAATATCAATATTTGACAAACATACAGATCTCAACTGATTTACATTCATTTTCTAAATTGTGAGCTGCAGTTGTCGTTATAAATCTGGTAAGTTTGTTTTCTTTCTGAGTTTATCAACATAAGTTAAGTTTCTAAGCTCTAAGATATTTTCTAAGTTCTTTTCTGTGCTCCAATAACTTAAAACGTCTTACACTAGGAAGATGATCTACCTGTCAACTTTTTCTGGCATACTTTTCGCTGAAAGCACTAAATGTGCAAAAACATGAACAAAAAAGCATTAAAATCATACACTGTTTCGAGCTTGTCCATTCCAATCTTACCAACGTAATTTAAATCAGCTAAATTTTCAGTGTCAAAATTTTTGAAGTAATTGAACCAGAAAACAAAAGGGCACGCTGTTCTCACAATTAAATATAAACTTAATTGAAAACAAATATCGTTGAAATACAAAAGCATTTTTATAAACTTTTTTTTGACGTTTAACCCACGTCATTGGAGCCAAAAAATGCAGAACAGTGGCTGCGGCAATTCCTTTCAGCAAAAAAAACCAGTTATTACCTTGATTTAAAAACTTTTTAAAATGAAACTCCGTATAAAATTTCCAGAAAAATTTTTATGCTCCAGACACTGCGCCTGGCCGCTAGCCAAACTTCTACCAGGTAGTCTGGGGTGCAAAAATCTGCGTGCATCTTTAGCACCAATTATTAAAGTTACGAAAGCAGAAATGGAAAGGCGCATTTTTAATGATTGTCTGTGAATATGGTCACATTAAAAAGTTATTCGAAAAAGCCCAAACCTCAAATCTTGCGAGGTTATTAGGATGTGAACAGTGACATGATGTAAATTTTCACGCATTTTTTTGGCTCGTAAACTTTCAAACGTTTCTATTTTTTGTTTATATTTTCATAACGTTGAACTCAATTTATTTTTAAAAATAGAAGTCTATTATTGAAGTCTGCGTTTTTAATTCGAAAATTTGATGTCCCAAAATTGTGTTTTGAGGTATTATTAATAAAATGATAAGCAAATGTTTCGAAGGGAAACTGCTAAGGAAGTGTTATTTTGCTTCTGTTCCAGTAGTCTATGGCTCCGTCAAAAACATTTTATCTGAATTTTAGCATAGATGTTTTTGCAGAAATTTAGATTATTTGTCAGAAATTGGAAAATAATCTATATATTTTTGTGTGAACTGAATAATTCGTTTTTAAAGAAACGCTTCTAACTATATTTTTTGGGGGCTAAACTAAAATTTGAGGGGCTTTTGCCTGTAATTAACCTAACCCATTCCAATATTATTCGCGATTTCAGCTGGAGCATCATTGTTATATTGTTGTTATCATTGTTGTATTCATTGTTATTGGCATATTAAATAAGCATTACTTGTAGACAACAGAACTACTAAAAATTTTAATAACGCCATCCAACCCAGTGATGGCAAACCGGAATAATTTAATTGCTTTAAAGCTTGTTCCAAGATTTTGAAAAGTTGATAATGAGGTATTCTAATGCAAAGATGTCAAAAAGAAATTGAAAATAGGTCGAAATACATGTTTTCATCAATCTGTTACGTCATCATTCGCAAGAAAAACAAAAGTTTTCTTGTTACCAAATGTGATAAAAACACGATATCACATATCCTCAACACACGAGCATCTTTCGCAAAGGAGGTTAACTAATTAATTAATTATTGTTGTTATTAATACTTCACCCAATAATTGCGGACAATACAAAACCTGGAATGTGTTGGTCAACCCCGGATTGCTAGTAAGATCTCCAACACCAGCCCAGGTTGCCACGAAACCATAGACTGTTGAGAAAATCGGGTCCCCAATCAATTCACTGATCTCGTTTCTGTCAGTCGAGGTCAAGTTTCGGAACATTACACCATAGTTGGGACTAAATGAAGATTGACGTCTGTGTCTTGAGGCAGAAGATGCAGTAGGGAATGTGTAGCCCATCAAACCTAAGTGAGCTGTGTTTATAGTAAAAATATTTCAGCCAATGTTCATAAATCAATATTGACAAAGGCGTGATCAAAGTGACCCCATATTTGATTAAATTTACCCGGACTTTATATATTATCAGAAAACATCAATTTTATATTCAAAAATTTCCCGAAAATGTCTCAACCTTCATCAAAAAAGAATTTGCAAACTTGTTTTCGAAGTTCTCTAAAGTTATATAAGCTACACTCCTCGAAAAGACGACTTCGAAACTGTTATGTAATGGAAATTCTAACCTTTGATATAAGTTTAGAAACTATAAAATCATATTACAACTATCAAAACATATAAAATGGTCTCTTGGCTTCTCGAAGATTGCTCTCAACACGCTTTTTAAGAGATATTCAACATTTGTTTGATCAGTTTGTATTATACCTCCCGCGATGATGAGGCATTCGGGATTTTCGAAGTCTGAGGGTTCGTTTGGAAGCTCACTATCAGGACCACAATTGAACCCCAATACTCCGTTGTTGGAGAATGTCACGTTCACAATTTCTGTCCCTAGCAGAACCGGCTTCTGAGAGACTGGAAGAGCTTCAGATGTGGCATCTTTTTGGGCGTCGACAATCGTGTCACCAGCTCCAGAGCCATACGATAAGCCTTAAAAGTTCTAAAAGTTAACCAAGATTGACTTCATAAATCAAAACACCAGAAAATTAGGACTCCCTCTTATTCTGACTTTAAAATTTATTGTCATAGATTTCTACTATCAAGAATCTAAAGGGTCGTAATTTTGTCCTTTCCACTTTAAAATTTGCACCCTTATAATGACTAATAGTAGTTTTAATGACTCTTCCTGCCTATTATGGAGCTAAGAAACCGTTATAGTTCAAAAAACATAGTTAGTTTGTCAACACAAGCTCGTGAAAACAATTAAATTGTTCACGAGTGCGAGTGGAAGGGAGTTAGATAATTATCAATTAAAAATTTTGAAAAAGATGGACAGACATCATTTCGAAACAAAATACTGATAGTTGACGAAACCAAAAGTTTCAACATGATAAACGTGCGTTTTGTTCCAATATAAATTGTATAAGTTCAATGAAAATGTTTTATTCATTTTAGCTAAGAGTTGTTAGCTAAACAGGCAGTTCTTTCATTTTTGTTCGGACCCAAAAAATGGGGCGTGGATCCATATGCTCGTCTGCTTTTGTTTAGCCAATTTTGGCTGATCGATATATTTGACGTAGAAAGAGTTGGAAAAGGACATCTGGAGGCCTGTTGAGTGTAAAAAATTTTAAATTAATTCGAGGATTTCTTAATTTGCGTCTTATTTTTGGAGTTAATGATGTAACAATTTTTGAGAACATTCAGCTGATTTTCTCTGTTTTGATTATATTTTCAGTATTATTGGTTTAACATTTCTTTTGTTGTCAAATGGTACAATTAAAAACTATCATTGTTTTTCTCACGCCTTAATAGGAAGAAGAAACCAGTCAAAAAAATTCATCAAATTTTTTGCTAACAGGACTTATTTTCCAATTGCTCAGAGTTTCTATGAAAAACAGGAACCAGAGTAATATTTTCTGCCCATTTTGTCCACATTTTTCAAAAAAAGGACTCCTTGGGTCTTATTTGTAAAATGCACAGATAACCTTTTGTACTTCTGTCCCGAAAAGTTTCTGATTTTCTCTGTTTTGATTATATATTCAGTAATTTTTGTTTAAATTTTCTTTTGTTGTCAAATGGACCAATAAAAAAATCATTGTATTTCTGACGCCTTTATAGGAAGAAGAAGACAGTCAAAACAATTCATCAAACTTTTCACTAACAGGACTTATTTTCCAATTGTTCAGAGTTTCTATGAAAAACAGGAGCCAGAGTAATATTTTCTGCGCATTTTGTCCACATTTTTTAAAAGCAAGGACTCCTTGGGTCTTATTTCTAAACTGCACAGATGACCTTTTGTACTTCTGTCCCGAAGAGTTTCCGATTTTCTCTGTTTTGATTATATTTTCAGTAATTTTTGTTTAAATTTTCTTTTGTTGTCAATCGGTACAATTAAAACGATCATTGTATTTCTGACGTCTTTATAGGAAGAAGAAGACAGTCAAAAAATGCATCAAATTTTTTGATAACAGGACTTTTTTTCCGATTGTTCAGAGCATCTATAAAAAACAGGAACCAGAGTAATATTTTCTGCCCATTTTGTCCACATTTTTCAAAAGCAAGGACTCCTTGGGTCTTATTTCTAAACTGCAAAGATGACCTTTTGTACTTCTGTCCCGAAGAGTTTCTGATTTTCTCTGTTTTGGTTATATTTTCAGTAATTTTTGTTAAAATTTTCTTTTGTTGTCAAATGGTCCAATAAAAAAAACATTGTATTTCTGACTCCTTTATAGGAAAAAAAAGACAGTCAAAAAATGCATCAAATTTTTTGATAACAGAACTTTTTTTCCGATTGTTCAGAGCTTCTATGAAAAACAGGAACCAGAGTAACATTTTCTGCCCATTTTGTCCACATTTTTCAAAAGCAAGGACTCCTGGGGTCTTATTTCTAAACTGCACAGATGACCTTTTCTACTTCTGTCCCAAAGAGTTTATGATTTTCTCTGTTTTGATTATATTTTCAGTAATTTTTGTTTAAATTTTTTTTGTTGTCAAATGGTCCAATAAAAAAATCATTGTATTTCTGACTCTTTTATAGGAAAAAGAAGACAGTCAAAAAATGCATCAAATTTTTTGATAGCAGGACTTTTTTTCTCGATTGTTCAGAGCTTCTATGAAAAACAGGAACAAGAGAAATATTTTCTGCCCATTTTGTCATTATTTTTCAAAAGCAAGGACTCCTTGGGTCTTATTTCTAAACTGCACAGATGACTTTTTGTACTTTTGTCCCGAAGAGTTTCTGATTTTCTCTGTTTTAATTATATTTTCAGTAATTTTTGTTTAAATTTTCTTTTGTTGTCAATCGGTACAATTAAAACGCTCATTGTTTTTCTGACGCCTTTATAGGAAGAAGAAGCCAGTCAAAAAAATTCATCAAATTTTTTGCTAACAGGACTTATTTTCCAATTGCTCAGAGTTTCTATGAAAAACAGGAACCAGAGTAATATTTTCTGCCCAAATTGTCCACATTTATCAAAAAAAGGACTCCTTGGGTCTTATTTGTAAACTGCACCGATAACCTTTTGTACTTCTGTCCCGAAAAGTTTCTGATTTTCTCTGTTTTGATTATATATTCAGTAATTTTTGTTTAAATTTTCTTTTGTTGTCTAATGGTCCAATAAAAAAATCATTGTATTTCTGACTCCTTTATAGGAAAAAGAAGACAGTCAAAAAATGCATCAAATTTTTTGATAACAGGACTTTTTTTCCAATTTTTCAGAGCTTCTATGAAAAACAGGAACCAGAGTAATATTTTCTGCCCATTTTGTCCACATTTTTCAAAAGCAAGGACTCCATGGGTCTTATTTCTAAACTGCACAGATGACCTTATGTACCTCTGTCCCGAAGAGTTTCCGATTTTCTCTGTTTTAATTATGTTTTCAGTAATTTTTGTTTAAATTTTCTTTTGTTATCAATCGGTACAATTAAAACGATCATTGTATTTCTGACGCCTTTATAGGAAGAAGAAGACAGTCAAAAAAACTTTTCGCTAACAGGACTTATTTTCCAATTGCTCAGAGTTTCTATGAAAAACAGGAGCCAGAGTAATATTTTCTGCCCATTTTGTCCACATTTTTAAAAAGCAAAGACTCCTTGGGTCTTATTTGTAAACTGCGCAGATGACCTTTTGTGATTCTGTCTCGAAGAGTTTCCGATTTGCTCTGTTTTAATTCTATTTTCAGTAATTTCTGTTTTATTTTTCTTTTGTTGTTAAATGGTCCAATAAAAATATCATTGTATTTCTGACACCTTTATAGGAAGAAGAAGACAGTAAAAAAAATCATCAAATTTTTTGCTAGCAGGACTTTTTTTCTAATTGCTCAGAGTTTCTATGAAAAAAAAGGAACCAGAGTAATATTTTCTGCCCATTTTGTCCACATTTTTCAAAAGCAAGGACTCCTTGGGTCTTATTTGCAAACTGCACAGAGGACCTTTTGTACTTCTGTCACGAAGAGTTTCTGATTTTCTCTGTTTCGATTATATTTTCAGTAATTTTTGTTTAAATTTTCTTTTGTTGTCAAATGGTCCAATAAAAAAATCATTGTATTTCTGACGTCTTTATAGGAAGAAGAAGACAGTCAAAAAATGCATCAAATTTTTTGCTAACAGGACTTATTTTCCGATTGTTCAGAGCTTCTATGAAAAACAGGAACCAGAGTTTTTTTTTTCTGCCCATTTTGTCCACATTTTTCAAAAGCAAGGACTCCTTGGGTCTTATTTGTAAACTGCACAGATGACCTTTTGTACTTCTGTCCCGAAGAGTTTCTGATTTTCTCTGTTTTGATTATATATTCAGTATTTTTTGTTTAAATTTTTTTTTGTTGTCAAATGATCCAATAAAAAAATCATTGTATTTCTGACGCCTTTATAGGAAGAAGAAGACAGTCAAAACAATTCATCAAACTTTTCACTAACAGGACTTATTTTCCAATTGTTCAGAGTTTCTATGAAAAACAGGAGCCAGAGTAATATTTTCTGCCCATTTTGTCCACATTTTTTAAAAGCAAGGACTCCTTGGGTCTTATTTGCAAACTGCACAGAGGACCTTTTGTACTTCTGTCACGAAGAGTTTCTGATTTTCTCTGTTTCGATTATATTTTCAGTAATTTTTGTTTAAATTTTCTTTTGTTGTCAAATGGTCCAATAAAAAAATCATTGTATTTCTGACGTCTTTATAGGAAGAAGAAGACAGTCAAAAAATGCATCAAATTTTTTGCTAACAGGACTTATTTTCCGATTGTTCAGAGCTTCTATGAAAAACAGGAACCAGAGTTTTTTTTTTCTGCCCATTTTGTCCACATTTTTCAAAAGCAAGGACTCCTTGGGTCTTATTTGTAAACTGCACAGATGACCTTTTGTACTTCTGTCCCGAAGAGTTTCTGATTTTCTCTGTTTTGATTATATATTCAGTATTTTTTGTTTAAATTTTTTTTTGTTGTCAAATGATCCAATAAAAAAATCATTGTATTTCTGACGCCTTTATAGGAAGAAGAAGACAGTCAAAACAATTCATCAAACTTTTCACTAACAGGACTTATTTTCCAATTGTTCAGAGTTTCTATGAAAAACAGGAGCCAGAGTAATATTTTCTGCCCATTTTGTCCACATTTTTTAAAAGCAAGGACTCCTTGGGTCTTATTTCTAAACTGCACAGATGACCTTTTGTACTTCTGTCCCGAAGAGTTTCCGATTTTCTCTGTTTTGATTATATTTTCAGTAATTTTTGTTTAAATTTTCTTTTGTTGTCAATCGGTACAATTAAAACGATCATTGTATTTCTGACGTCTTTATAGGAAGAAGAAGACAGTCAAAAAATGCATCAAATTTTTTGCTAACAGGACTTATTTTCCGATTGTTCAGAGCTTCTATGAAAAACAGGAACCAGAGTATTATTTTCTGCCCATTTTGTCCACATTTTTCAAAAGCAAGGACTCCTTGGGTCTTATTTGTAAACTGCACAGATGACCTTTTGTACTTTTGTCCCGAAGAGGTTCTGATTTTCTCTGTTTTGATTATATATTCAGTAATTTTTGTTTAAATTTAATTTTGTTGTCAAATGGTCCAATAAAAAAATCCTTGTATTTCTGACGCCTTTATAGGAAGAAGAAGACAGTCAAAAAATGCATCAAATTTTTTGCTAACAGGACTTATTTTCCAATTGTTCAGAGCTTCTATGAAAAACAGGAACCAGAGTATTATTTTCTGCCCATTTTGTCCACATTTTTCAAAAGCAAGGACTCCTTGGGTCTTATTTGTAAATTGCACAGATGACCTTTTTGTACTTCTGTCCCGAAGAGTTTCTGATTTTCTCTGTTTTGATTATATTTTCAGTAATTTTTGTTTAAATTTTCCTTTGTTGTCAAATGGTCCAAAAAAAAATCATTGTATTTCTGACGCCTTTATGGGAAGAAGAAGACAGTCAAAAAATGCATCAAATTTTTTGCTAACAGGACTTATTTTCCAATTGTTCAGAGCTTCTATGAAAAACAGGAACCAGAGTAATATTTTCTGCCCATTTTGTCCACATTTATCAAAAGCAAGTACCCCTTGGGTCTTATTTGTAAACTGCACAGATGACCTTTTGTACGTCTGTCCCGAAGAGGTTCTGATTTTCTCTGTTTTGATTATATATTCAGTAATTTTTGTTTAAATTTAATTTTGTTGTCAAATGGTCCAATAAAAAAATCCTTGTATTTCTGACGCCTTTATAGGAAGAAGAAGACAGTCAAAAAATGCATCAAATTTTTTGCTAACAGGACTTATTTTCCAATTGTTCAGAGCTTCTATGAAAAACAGGAACCAGAGTATTATTTTCTGCCCATTTTGTCCACATTTATCAAAAGCAAGTACTCCTTGGGTCTTATTTGTAAACTGCACAGATGACCTTTTGTACGTCTGTCCCAAAAAGTTTCTGATTTTCTCTGTTTTGATTATATATTCAGTAATTTTTGTTTAAATTGTCTTTTGTTGTCAAATGGTCCAATAAAAAAATCATTGTATTTCTGACGCCTTTATAGGAAGAAGAAGACAGTCAAAAAATGCATCAAATTTTTTGCTAACGGGACTTATTTTCCAATTGTTCAGAGCTTCTATGAAAAACAGGAACCAGAGTAAAATTTTCTGCCCATTTTGTCCACATTTATCAAAAGCAAGTACCCCTTGGGTCTTATTTGTAAACTGCACAGATGACCTTTTGTACGTCTCTCCCGAAGAGTTTCCGATTTTCTCTGTTTTAATTATGTTTTCAGTAATTTTTGTTTAAATTTTCTTTTGTTATCAATCGGTACAATTAAAACGATCATTGTATTTCTGACGCCTTTATAGGAAGAAGAAGACAGTCAAAAAATGCATCAAATTTTTTGCTAACAGGACTTATTTTCCGATTGTTCAGAGCTTCTATGAAAAACAGGAACCAGAGTAATATTTTCTGCCCATTTTGTCCACATTTATCAAAAACAAGTACCCCTTGGGTCTTATTTGTCAACTGCACAGATGACCTTTAGTACGTCTGTCCCGAAGAGTTTCTGATTTTCTCTGTTTTGATTATATATTCAGTAATTTTTGTTTAAATTTAATTTTGTTGTCAAATGGTCCAATGAAAAAATCATTGTATTTCTGACGCCTTTATAGGAAGAAGAAGACAGTAAAAAAATGCATCAAATTTTTTGCTAACAGGACTTATTTTCCGATTGTTCAGAGCTTCTATGAAAAACAGGAACCAGAGTAATATTTTCTGCCCATTTTGTCAACATTTTTCAAAAGCAAGGACTCCTTGGGTATTATTTGTAAACTTCACCGATGACCTTTTGTACTTCTGTCCCGAAGAGTTTTTGATTTTCTCTGTTTTGATTATATTTTCAGTAATTTTTGTTTAAATTTTCTTTTGTTGTCAAATGGTCCAATAAAAAAACCATTGTATTTCTGACGCCTTTATAGGAAGAAGGAGACAGTCAAAAAATGCATCAAATTTTTTGCTAACAGGACTTATTTTCCGATTGTTCAGAGCTTCTATGAAAAACAGGAACCAGAGTTATTTTTTCTGCCCATTTTGTCCACATTTATCAAAAGCAAGTACTCCTTGGGTCTTATTTGTAAACTGCACAGATGACCTTTTGTACGTCTGTCCCAAAAAGTTTCTGATTTTCTCTGTATTGATTATATATTCAGTAATTTTTGTTTAAATTTTCTTTTGCTATCAAACGGTCCAATAAAAAATCATTGTAGTTCTGACGCCTTTATAGGAAGAAGACAGTCAAAAAATGCATCAAATTTTTTGCTAACAGGGCTAATTTTTCGATTGTTCAGAGCTTCTATGAAAAACAGGAACTAGATTAATATATTCTGCCCATTTTTCCACATTTTTCAAAAGCAAGGACTCCTTGGGTCTTATTTGTAATTTGCACAGATGACCTTTTGTACTTCTGTCCCGAAGAGTTTCTGATTTTCTTTGTTTTGATTATATATTCAATAATTTTTGTTTAAATTTTCTTTTGTTGTCAAATGGTCCAATAAAAAAATCATTCTATTTCTGACGCCTTTATAGGAAGAAGAAGACAGTCAAAAATTGCATCAGGTTTTTTGCTAACAGGACTTATTTTCCGATTGTTCAGAGCTTCTTTGAAAAACAGGAACCAGAGTAATATTTTCTGCCCATTTGGTCCATATTTATCAAAAGCAAGGCCTCCTTGGGTCTTATTTGTAAACTGCACAGATGACCTTTTGTACTTCTGTCCCGAAGAGTTTCTGATTTTCTCTGTTTTGATTATATATTCAGTATTTTTTGTTTAAATTTTCTTTTGTTGTCAAATGGTCCAATAAAAAAATCATTGTATTTCTGACGCCTTTATAGGAAGAAGAAGACAGTCAAAAATTGCATCAGGTTTTTTGCTAACAGGACTTATTTTCCGATTGTTCAGAGCTTCTATGAAAAACAGGAACCAGAGTAATATTTTCTGCCCGTTTGGTCCATATTTATCAAAAGCAAGGCCTCCTTGGGTCTTATTTGTAAACTGCACAGATGACCTTTTGTACTTCTGTCCCGAAGAGTTTCTGATTTTCTCTGTTTTGATTATATATTCAGTATTTTTTGTTTAAATTTTCTTTTGTTGTCAAATGGTCCAATAAAAAATCATTGTATTTCTGACGCCTTTATATGAAGAAGAAGACAGTCAAAAAATGCATCAAATTTTTTGCTAACAGGACTTATTTTCCGATTGTTCAGAGCTTCTATGAAAAACAGGAACCAGAGTTATATTTTCTGCCCATTTTGTCCACATTTATCAAAAGCAAGTACTCCTTGGGTCTTATTTGTAAACTGCACAGATGACCTTTTGTACGTCTGTCCCAAAAAGTTTCTGATTTTCTCTGTTTTGATTATATATTCAGTAATTTTTGTTTAAATTTTCTTTTGTTGTCAAATGGTCCAATAAAAAAATCATTGTATTTCTGACGCCTTTATAGGAAGAAGAAGACAGTCAAAAATTGCATCAGGTTTTTTGCTAACACGAATTATTTTCCGATTGTTCAGAGCTTCTATGAAAAACAGGAACCAGAGTAATATTTTCTGCCCATTTGGTCCATATTTATCAAAAGCAAGGCCTCCTTGGGTCTTATTTGTAAACTGCACAGATGACCTTTTGTACTTCTGTCCCGAAGAGTTTCTGATTTTCTCTGTTTTGATTATATATTCAGTATTTTTTGTTTAAATTTTCTTTTGTTGTCAAATGGTCCAATAAAAAATCATTGTATTTCTGACGCCTTTATATGAAGAAGAAGACAGTCAAAAAATGCATCAAATTTTTTGCTAACAGGACTTATTTTCCAATTGTTCAGAGCTTCTATGAAAAACAGGAACCAGAGTTATATTTTCTGCCCATTTTGTCCACATTTATCAAAAGCAAGTACTCCTTGGGTCTTATTTGTAAACTGCACAGATGACCTTTTGTACGTCTGTCCCAAAAAGTTTCTGATTTTCTCTGTTTTGATTATATATTCAGTAATTTTTGTTTAAATTTTCTTTTGCTATCAAACGGTCCAATAAAAAATCATTGTATTTCTGACGCCTTTATAGGAAGAAG
Organism: Convolutriloba macropyga; assembly: GCF_964194025.1. Classification (NCBI taxonomy): domain Eukaryota; kingdom Metazoa; phylum Xenacoelomorpha; order Acoela; family Convolutidae; genus Convolutriloba; species Convolutriloba macropyga. The sequence goes on along the minus strand of NC_134475.1, from coordinate 52,521,806 downwards.
ACAGTCAAAAAATGCATCAAATTTTTTGCTAACAGGACTAATTTTTCGATTGTTCAGAGCTTCTATGAAAAACAGGAACTAGATTAATATATTCTGCCCATTTTTCCACATTTTTCGAAAGCAAGGACTCCTTGGGTCTTATTTGTAATTTGCACAGATGACCTTTTGTACTTCTGTCCCGAAGAGTTTCTGATTTTCTTTGTTTTGATTATATATTCAATAATTTTTGTTTAAATTTTCTTTTGTTGTCAAATGGTCCAATAAAAAAATCATTGTATTTCTGACGCCTTTATAGGAAGAAGAAGACAGTCAAAAATTGCATCAGGTTTTTTGCTAACAGGACTTATTTTCCGATTGTTCAGAGCTTCTATGAAAAACAGGAACCAGAGTAATATTTTCTGCCCATTTGGTCCATATTTATCAAAAGCAAGGCCTCCTTGGGTCTTATTTGTAAACTGCACAGATGACCTTTTGTACTTCTGTCCCGAAGAGTTTCTGATTTTCTCTGTTTTGATTATATATTCAGTATTTTTTGTTTAAATTTTCTTTTGTTGTCAAATGGTCCAATAAAAAATCATTGTATTTCTGACGCCTTTATATGAAGAAGAAGACAGTCAAAAAATGCATCAAATTTTTTGCTAACAGGACTTATTTTCCGATTGTTCAAAGCTTCTATGAAAAACAGGAACCAGAGTAATATTTTCTGCCCATTTTGTCCACATTTTTCAATAGCAAGGCCTCCTTGGGTCTTATTTGTAAACTGCACAGATGACCTTTTGTACTTCTGTCCCGAAGAGTTTCTGATTTTCTCTGTTTTGATTATATTTTCAGTATTATTGGTTTAACATTTCTTTTGTTGTCAAATGGTACAATTAAAAACGATCATTGTATTTCTGACGCCTTTATAAGAAGAAGAAGACCTTTTGTACTTCTTCTGTCCCGAAGAGTTTCTGACGTTTTTTGTTTGCCGTACGGAACCAAGGCGGATGCTATCAATCAAAAACAACTCATTTGTTTTACATGTTATGGAATAAACGTTGAAAACGGCTAAGTTTTACTTGATATATGACAAAAGTAACTCCGATACTTCTGAAAACGTTCTCTGTCCAAATAATGTCAAACCGAGTGGAGAAAAATGTAAATCTCTTGCAGAGATTTTTCCCCGAAATGAAACATTGTCCACCAAACTTAATGACTTTTTGGTTATTATTTTATTCTGTTTGATTTTATCAGCTCGTGCCGTGAACTAATCCATAACAATACGTAACTTGGCAACATTTTTTAATTGCTTTTGCCGACGTTAGTGATATATTTTTTGAAGACCTTATTGGCAGGTTTTGAATTGTGTTTTCTCATAAAAACAACAATTTGACGCTCTAACGTTCCCCTCATTGAAGGCAGCAACAGTACGGTCTCATTTTAAATTTTGAGTTGCGGGCCAAAAATGGATGTTTTAAGCAAGTTTTGTATTATTGTAGAATAATTTTTGACTAAATTAAAGTGAAATCAGTTTCCATTAATTTTCAGTGAAATCGGTTCACTTGATTCTTTGCATTATACAATTGTTAGCAAGTGTCTTAGTAAAGCAACAACCATCAGAAAACTTTGTAATCATAGCAAATTTCTATCAAATTTTCAATTTACCGGCTATTTTTTAGGAACGATTGCTTAAAAATGTCGGATTTGCAATTATTTGATTAGGCGTTGAAATTCTTTGTTATTTGAAAATATTTGTTGTAAAAACTGACTAACATTAAAGAAAATTCACCAAAAATTTCTTTCATTATGTCAAAACTTTAGGACTTGTGTTGTCATTGAAGACCACTATTGCTTTTAAATCCATTTTTTTAAAAAGTTGGGCAGTTATAAGTTCAGTTAAGAGGAACTGGGAAAATTAATGGGCACAAATAAAATTTTCAAAGTAATAAATAAATAAGTTGTATCTTCTCGGGAGTTGTGAGCGGTTTTCCGTTTTTTGCACCACCTCTTCCCCAAGTTCAACAATTTATAGTTGGCTTTTTTGGAAACAGTGATTAAGAATAACCGCATCATATTCGACGCTGATTTTTGAAAATTGAAGCAAGTGTGTTAATTTAAGAGCGTTGAGTCTGAAACGCTTGGTTAGAACGAGATCAAGAAAACAAATCACTAAAAGATCTTTTTTCTTCGTGTTGGGGGACAAGTAAACAGAGCCGCCGATCTCCTAAATATTGGCGTAATTTTGTTCAAGTCGAAAATTTCCGACAAATTACAATGCAGAGCTTGCTACTAGACGTAACTGGGTCTAAATACCACATTTGCATATCTCCCACTTGATATTCTAAATGATAAGAGATAACATCTGTATAGCCTAACCCTACACTTATCACAGTTGGTTTTAACGTTTTATTAACTTGTGTATAGCATCTGCTTTTTGTTTTATTTGATTTATTTTACATCTTGTTAAAGTTATTACAAGATTTTTACTACCACTTCTATAATTTCCTTGGCTCATTTTGTATTTCTACTACGGAAGCAATCAGCTAACGCTCTCAGTCGCAGTTGTGCTCGGTTGAAGTAACGTGATTTTCAGTTTTAAACATCGATGTTTTTTAAATACTTTCATCATTTTCAATTTGACCTGTCCGTTTTCTACTGCAAAATTTAATTGACTGTAAGTTGATGATGAAATCTTGCTACAAGGAAAATCTTCCCGGGTTGAGGTTTGGTTAAAAAAATAATGTAAGATTAGCAATGAAAAAACTGTTTAACCACAAAGCGGTAAGTTTTGTAAGATTTGCGGTTTTAAGCAGTGATTTTTTTTATTTTCATCGCATTCTACGAATTTCCTTAAAGAAAAGAAAATCCACACGGGTTCGAACCTCTCACCTCGTACTTGTCGACAACTACTTAAAACTACTCCATCTGTCATTTACATCAAGGAAATTTATTGTGAATTTAAGATAAGCGTTGAATTTAGCGGTGAATATTTGTAAGATTTGTGATTATAGTGGTGAACATTTTTCACCGCATCTTGGAAGCGCTAAAATCATTTTAATTTCAAACCCGATTTTTTGTTCTGCCTGTACATATTAAAATAAGAACATTGTTACTTTCCTCTGATAGACATAAGAATAAGACGCAAATGGTAAGAGAGGCAATGTAAAGTTATATAACATGTAAATTTATAAAATCATTAACTTATTTAACTAAAAATTTGATCTTTCATTAGTAAAAAATGGCATATAATGAGAGTTTAGAATGTTTGCATAATTTTATATGTACATCATGAAGTTTTGAAATAAAAATTAAAATCTAATGCTCTCAATGTCATCTTTCATAACAGTTTCTTTTGGATCCTTCAAAAATAATTTCCAAAAACATTCTTTCTGTTCGCTTTTAAGGAAGCTTTCGATGTTGTTTTCCGTCTATTATTAGAAAGCAGACAATTATAAATTGTAATGGCTTGTGCAAAAAAGGAATCGGTAAAAATTGTATTGTTCTTTTTTCATGTCAAACGATATTTTTTTGAACTGTCATGTTGTTTTTTTCTCATGATAGAAAGAGGTTCAATTTTATATGCTGGCAGATCGTTGCTGAGTAAGCAAGGAAAATATTTTGAGCAATGATTTTTCATTAGAAAAGACACTGGTAGTATTTTGTTGCAAAATTTGAGATCTGTGAACCGATAGTAATTTCTCCTACTTAAATGATTTTTATTCACAAATTCAGCTGTTTTCAAAATTTGTGAGTAATGAGTTTTGCAACCCTATCCAATTTAAAGCGTAATAAGGTAAATGACTTCTTACTTTTGCATTAAATAATAAAATTTTCGTCTTTTTGGTAATCTTTTACTAAAAGTAATCGAAACTTTAATTTCACAAGCCATTCTCTGAAGAAATTTTTTCACTCCTCCATCAAAATTTAGTTTGCCCGTGAATAATTACGCCAAGATACTTCACACTATTTGGTTCTGCAGTTTTTTATTGTCGACATTCAAAACAGTATTTGTTAACATCTGCCTGGTGCTGAACTCACTATATTCTGTTTTTTTGTTTGTTCACCACTAACTGGGACTTTGCCAAAAAATGACATTTTTTGAGATGTTATGTTCAAATTTTGTTTTTGGCGATATTTCATTAGTGTCGGATTTAAAAAGAAAAGTCTCGTCTGCATACTGGACGTCAGTGTAATCTTTTTCTACAATCTTTGCTAAATTTTTCACCTAAATGTTAAATAATAGAGGCCCTAAAAAGTACCCTGTGGAACTCCTATTTTCAAATTTATTCAATCTGATTCAATTCCCTTTAGGACAACTCTTTCCGTTCTTTCACTCAAAAAATTCTCCTTTCAATTGGTATCATGTTCGTCATGAGCTATATTTTCAAGTCCTCGTAGTGGTAATTTGTGGTTTATAGAATCGAAAAGCTTTAAAAGATCTAAAAACGCAACTGTGACAATTTTTCTTGTTGAGCTCTAATCTTATTTGTTCTGTCGATTTCAGGATGGTATCAATTGTTGTTTGTTTTCTATAACCAAATTGATTAATAGACAATAATTGCTCTCCTTCTAGGAAAGTTGTGATTTGTGAACTGAGCGCTTCTCCAAAATTTTTTGACAAAGGAGAAGTGACAGAAATAGGTCTATAATTGAGTGGGTCCGCGGGTTTTCCTTTCTTGAAAAGTGGAGTGACACGATTTTTTTTAAGATCTTCTGGAAATTTTCCTTCTGTAATGAACTGATTAATGAGATAAAATAGTGGTTCCGCTTGCGTTGCTCTATCATCTTTTATTGCCCCGACTGGTATTTTTGAAGGACCTAATGCTTTGTTTGAATGCAACAAATTTATGAGCACATTTGTTTCCTTAGTTTTCATATATCGGAACTTGAAACACTTTATTGGATCATTTTGGAGGAATGTTGTTTGTCTGTTGCAAGTCAATGAACTCTCCTGGAGTAGAAAATCTGCAATTTAGAAGATTTGCATTTTCTATAGGTTTTGTTATCTTAACTGTTTAAGAAAGATTAAATTTCTCTTTGAGTCTTTATTTCATTACGAAGATCTTGAATGAAGTTCCATCTGGCTTTTTCTTTGTTTAATTGCTTAGAACATGAGAGAACTTGTTTTTCTTTTTGTTAAATTGTTTTTATTTCATCATGTTTAATTCTTAAAAATTGTTTTTTTTTGTTTCGCACAGAGCCATTTTTCTTGAAGAAAAAACTTTCGAATGAGTTTTCTAATATAACAGAATTCAATTAGAACTTGTGGTGCTAATGCTCTTCCAATAACTCTTTGAAATTCTAATAACATCATATCTCCTATCTCTGCACCGTAAAAGTGTCTCCAGGCTGAATTTTTGATGAAATTTTGGAACGCTATGGCTGAATAGTTTCTTTTTGTCAAAAAATTTTTTTTCGTTCATCCCAGATTTAAGAACTGTGATTGTTGCAAAATGATCAATTTTCAATATTGTATCCGCTACTATGCCTGTTTCGTAATCGTCTGTTATGATGTAATCAATAAGAGTTGAAGAAGAGTTACTCATTCTTGTAGTTGTATAAATATTCGATGGTTTAAGATCATATGGAGAATTAACAGAACGCAGAAGACTTCTGTCGTGCTTTGCAAAATATTTGAAGTTGTAGTCTTCAGCAAGTATGACAGATTTTCCTTCAGCCATAGCAAGATCAATTACCAGGACCCATTTTTCCAAAAACATCAAGGTTTTTTCGGGACAATATGATAAATTTAAAAAGCATTTCTTTTTTTCTATGCCCCACTCAACCCATAAACTTTCAAAATTTGTATCAAAATGTAGTTGAGATCATCGTGGAGACGAAGTTTTAAAAATTTCGGAATGTACATTATAATACCACCACCTTTTGTCTCTGTTGTTTGGATGCGATCTTTCCAAAAACAGTCAAAATTTTACTTATCTACATCTCAAAACTCTTCCGGATGATTTTGTGACAACCATGTTTCACTAAACGCATATATGCAGTTTTAACAAATGTCTTGATCGAGTTCGTTCAACAGCAGATGTTGTCCTGTTAAACTTCTGGCGTTTTGATGTAGAATTTTAATTCTAGAATCAAATAAATCTAACTCTTTCATCATAAGCCAAAATGGCAAAATTGATCCCGGCTTTATTTCGATATCGCCACTTTTTAGTAGAAGGTACCATATAACAAGCAAGAAAAAGGAAACGTTGAATTTGGATGTTAAGGCACATTGTTTGCTGTTACAGCTTCTTTTGAATGGAGGTATTCGAGATGCATAAGGAAAAACTGCAAAAAAATTTTCTAAAATACAATCGGAGAACATGAGTAGTACACATAGTATAACTATGAGTCGAATACCAGCCATTTCAAGCAAAATCTGATTATAAAGCAATACACGTTTCAAAAGAGCTATAAAAACAACAGAAACTGCAGCTAAAATTCATTTGTATAACATGTTTGTCTCCATGGTTTCTAAGTGTTAACTCTACTCACATATGCACTTTGATAATACTGCAATGATTGTAAACGAACAAGATTACAAGAAGTTTTTCTCTTATATTTATGAACAGAATAATTTGCCGAGATACGGTGGAAAAAGTTGAAGTTATGACATCACTAACCAGCATCGTCATTACCGAAGTTAAACGTCTGGCAAAAACTGTCTGGATCAAGAGAAATAACTATGTCAGCAGAACCTTCCTGGTCCAGCTCGAAAAGCCAGGAACCATTGCCGTCAAAGTTGCCATCCGTTAGCAAGTCAACAACGGCTGCAGTCCCGGAACCGTTAATTTCCCATTTTTGAACTGAAATAAGCATAACGGAGTATGGGCGAGGTCCAGTATCATTAGAACTTGTCGAAAAATATGAAACTTAGTTTTGAAGAAAAACAAGTATTTGAAAATGCTAAAAGGTTGAGAGAGAATGTAAATTGGGCCCATGATAATTATGATATGGATTGAGAACAAGCTCTGTGTTTACTTGACTAGAAAGATGAGATTTTGAGCAGCAAGAAAGAAGTTAAAATAAAGAGAGAAAGAGTTACAAGAGATCTGGCACTTGAGATTAGATATAATTGTTGCAATTAAAAGATTATGGTTTTATGGTTCGGATTCAGAAGTTGTCCATTTTCAG
>NC_134475.1:52513226-52514493 GCF_964194025.1 Convolutriloba macropyga | reverse complement strand
TATATATCAATACATATACATAAATACATATATATATATTTATATATATAAATATATGTATATATATATATATATATATATATATATATATATATATATATGCATATACATTTACATATATATATACATATACATATAAATTTACATATACATATACACATATACATATACATATACATAAACATACATATATATATACAGATACAAATGCATATACATATACACATACATATACATATACAAATACTTACACATATACATATACGTTTACATATACATAAACATTCACATATACATATCTATATATATATATATATATATATATATATATACATATATATATATATATATATATATATATATATATACATATATATATATATATATATATGTATATATACATATACATATACATATACAAATACATATACAAAAACATTTACATATACATATACATATATATATATATATACGCAAAAATATACATTCTATCGAAGAAAGCTCCTAGTGAAGTCATTAAAAAGGCCGTCCCGCGTAGAACAACGAATTAAAACTAATAAGATATTTGAATTTTGTTTTCTACGGGGTTCAATGTTTTGTGAAAAGTAGACTGATTCTTTTTTTTTATTCACATTTTCTTTAATTTTAGCTCAAATTTTTGTTAAATTTGAAAAAATTTTATGAATTTACCAAAAATATGAGCTAAAATTAAGGAATATGTGAATGAAAAACAAGAAAAATAAACAGTTTCAGTCGTTTTACCTCTTACGATAGAAGAAAATTGCTGATTGCTCTGATCCGAGTTCATTTCTTCTACAATTTTGCTCAATTTTTCGAATTTCAGACTTTCTCATCAAAAATGGTTCGTAAAACTCTTTTTTATCCCAATTGTTTTGTTTGTCAGAAGTAGAGAGCTTCAAACTGCTATCATAATCTTATGACACTCCGAAAGAGAGTTCTTTTTGTCTCCACATTCTAATAGAGTTTTCGTTAATCGAAATACTACCCCTATTTTGCTAAATTAACTTGATCTTTATCTAAGGTGCATAAATTTTTTTGATAAGTTGAGAAGTTTCATTTCCAAACTAATTGTTCCGCAAATGTTTGCAAAAATTGGGTGTTTAAAAGAACACGAAGCTATATCAGGGCTAGTTTTGTTCTCTTCGTGGACTCTTATTACCAAAAATTGTGCCGATTGTATTGGGGAACAATGTTTTTTTTTTCAAAAGTTTTTCCATTTTTTTATGTTAAATTTTGAACGAAATGA